>NW_027466463.1:13472500-13630000 GCF_050575085.1 Anarhichas minor
AGGGACAATCAAGGTGACCAGGAGCTTAAAGAGCAGGATAATCTTATTCCAGCGATCGATGACTGCTGATTGAGCTGTTCATGAGACTGCAGTCAGAATCAAACTGGAACGACCAGGACAACGTCTCTGGGCTGAGGATGGCTTTACATAAACAGATGATACATAGTTACTGAAGGATAAACGGAATGCTTAAACATGCTGGGGGGAAAAAAAAAAAGAGAGAAAAGGTCCTATTTATGGTAGCTGCCGCTGCTCAATAATAATTTTGAGTGCTTTTAGAGTGCGGGTAAAACATCGCCGCTCTGCATGACAGTCAGCACATACGTTGTGTGTGTGTGAATCCGTGTGTCTGTACGAGTGTGTGTGTGTGTGTGTGTGAGAGAGAGAGAGAGAGATAAAGAGAGAGGAGGCTGCATTAGATGCCTCCACATGTTTGTGTGTAAAACATCTTCCGTGTCGCAGTCGTGTGAAATGTCAGCGCCCCCTCCCTCCCGTTCCCCCCACAGGTAGCTTCAAAGAGGTCAGCGCTCGTCCTCCTCCGTGGCATTTACAGCTGTTGTCCTTCCATCCTTTGTCTGTCTGTCCCCCCCTCCCCCCCACCACACACACTCAGGACCCGAGTCTGGTCACCTCGCTTCATCTAAAATTATTCAAATACAACGGCTGCACCTCTGGAACAAGTCCTTTCAACTCCCGCCAAAACATAGAAAGCCTTTATCCTGTTAGACAATACCAACTTGTACAAATACTCATGTCAAGTGTGTTTCTATAGTAAAAATCCCAAATTACTCAAAACGGCTTCATATAAAGACATTGCTTTTTACATCTACACACAAACCAGACAGACTAACACAGATTTCACACCAGGAAGCCAATAAAAAAAAACAACATTCAGAAGTTCAATCAGTATCAGACATCCACATGTCACTTGGCTGGATCAGCGACTTGTCATCGCCTCGGCCGTCTCTACGGGCCTCATTAAGACTCGTTTATTCCACGTCCTTGTGTTAAATGTGGGCTTGTGAGCATTAGACGGCTTACAGCTCAAATCCGTCCCACAAGCTTCGTAAGTGCACGGGGCTTTTCAAAAGCCCTTTGAAATTAACTGGACACAACGCTCAGTGAAGAGCCAATCAGTTCAGCAAATGGACAAGACAGACAGGGGCCGAATCAGCAATATCCTTCAAACACTCGGTACCGTCTCAACACGCGTTATTAATCGCAAGTTCCTCTGAAACTCTAGAGATTACAACGTCACCATAGTGACTGTGGCAGAATGCTGTATGCAACCTAACATATCTGGCAACTTATACATTGTGCCATCACAAGCCCTAAAATGATTTTCCTTTTTAATTTAGATTATTACATCATCAATCAGTTCAGAACAACTGCAGTCACGGTTCTGTTAACAGCTGAATCCTGCATCCAAAGATGAGTGCGCACTTTAAAATGGAGACTAATATTTACTCATGACCCGTCTCACTTGAGACAAACAAAGCACAGAGAGTCCTTTCGAGGACACAGATGGATTTACGTGCGATTGTCCTTTGAGCAGCCGATGCTACCAACAGAAGATCTTATTTTCTCTGTAGTCTTTTTTTTTTTTTTTTTTAAAGAGTGATTGATTATGTCTGCAGCTGTCAGACACTGATAATAGAGTTTATCAAACAAAAGTGAGCAAAGGATCCAAGCTGGAGGCTGTTCACAGGATTGTTTCACAGCTGAACCATTTGTATGTTGCTTTAGTTAGAAGAAAATTAAACTCTATTCTGAAAGTCTTACCTTTGGTGTGTTTTTATCAGTACAAATGGCGATTGATTGGAGGTCTGGATCGACATGAAAAGCTTACATTGATTGCAGTACGAGGTGTGCAGACTTAAAAGCAGTTCTCAGTCATTTGACCTTGTAGCTACAAAAAAACATTTTCAGACACAAGACAACGTGCGAAGCTAAGTAGCCATAACAGCACTGAAGAACCCCCCCCTCGAGGCTTTTACAGCCTTCAGGAAAAGGTGACCAACACGCAGCTCCTCTTCAGAAGTAGGGCAGCTGAAAAGGCCACGAGGAACCGTGAGGTATCATTTTTCTCAGGTTCATGAAGCCAATGTCGTAGAAACCTTGTGTGTCAAAAGGGTTTAACTGCATAAGTGAGCGAAATTACATATTTTAGGCTGGTTGGATCTCAGGTTGTAGCAACAATGGCTGATACCAGAATCCCAGAGGATTTTAGGCTGTCGGATGGATTCAGATTCAGAAAGAAAAAGAAATACACGGCGACCACTTTGACTGAACTTTACACTCGACAGACTCCAGGAACTGCAGAGTATTAATATACAGTAGATGCATACTATATATTCAAATGTGTAACTCATTAACTTACAGATACAAAGTGGTGCGTCATCTGCAAACAAGTCCTTTTTGCGGAATACAAAAAAAAAAAAAAAAGTGTTTTATTGCTCCGGTGACAAAACTTTTCTATCACCTGAAATTAAGAGAGGAGTGATTTTTATTTTTATTTTATTTATTTAACTATTTATCTATTTTCATGCGACAGCTGAAGGGCAGCAACAAAACAGATGACGAGAATGCCGAGAGCAGACAGGAAAAGTGAGCCGAATTTCAATGACGTGAGCCCATCTGCCTGCATTCATTTTTATTGACTTTAATTCTTTGGATAGGCATGATTTGGAGTCACGGCAGCGATCATTCCTGTTTATTTTCATATATCAATTAGAGGACATAAAACTGGGATCTTACGATTATCAATGTCATCCCCAAAGGGGGAATAAATTGTGGGAGCTTTATTAGCAGACTGCAGGTCATAAGGCTGAAACCAAATTAAACTTCCTGCTATTGAGTACCAGAGACAGCCTCTCGGAGAATATAGGGATCAGGTCTGAAGAGATGGAAATGATGGACGCTCACCGGGAACCACCCGATGCAGTTCAGGTTCACGGGAGTGAGGTGAATTTATATGCATTCGCTCTCTTCCTCAATTTCCTGCACCTTATTCTTCTTACTCTCTTTTATATTTATTTCTCCTGCCAGTCATCTCATCTTTCACCCCTTTTCATGTCCATCTTTTCTCAACTCTATCTTTCATACCAACACTGAATATTAATTAGTTCTTTCCCCTTTTCCCCTATAATTCACTGTATCGCTACTTGCTTCCATCAAACCTTCTTTACGAGTCAATTTAACTTAAAATACAAAGTTAATCTCAATTATCATTTCTTACCGTTGACCATTTTTATTCAAGACAAAATAATGAATCAAAAACTGGGACGCCGAAGCCGTTATTAGACACCGACCTCCTCTGAGCGATTCGTACAGATGTTTATGGGAACCGGCAGTTATTTAAATATATCCACGGTCGGGAGTATGTCGTGCGTCAACAGAATGAGTTTTATGGACTTACTTCTCTCCGTCTTGACGCCCAGCAGGTCTGTTTGATCTTCCACACCACTGCAGCCACCAGGAGTAGTGATAGAAAACAACTGGAGTGAAAGAGAGGAAACAATGTCAGGCAAGATGAAACAGCTGTCACTGAGAAAGTTCACACATCTCTTCTTTTCCCACAGAGAGCAGACGACCCTCTGGTATTTAAAGCCTTTTTGCTTTTATTGCACGCAACAGTAGGTATTGAATACAAACATGCGACTTAACCCAGAAGAGTTTCATGTTGAAATGTTGCAAAAACTTTACATTATATCCTTCAACAGCTGCATTTAAATGTAAATGTTGTGTACATTCACAGTATTTCCTTGATATATTGAAATGACTACAGTATTACTGGCAGAACCAGTGTAGACCTAAATACTCAAAGTTTCCTTTGAACTTAAAAAAGACAAAAATGAGGAGATGACGCGGAGCACGTTCATGAATATGTTGGCCGATTACTTCAACTAATAACCCAACAGTAAAATCATTAGTCAAGGGAAATTCAACAAGGTCCGAGCGCTACTGCGATATCAAAATATGAGTGATCGAGAGCGTCCGCTTCATTATCCCTGTGACAGATGAGAGCGTCAAGATTATTATGTGCTCAAGAGACATTGTGCACTTCCTATGAGCGCCACGTCGCACACTGGCCACTGTGCTTAAGTACAAATAAATGGCCACAACATACAAAAAAAAAAAAAATCAACTTTAAATTCAACAAGTATGTCGCCATTTCCCTCGAATTATTCTCCACTCGCTGAATTATCCTTGAACGCGACCCTGTTCCTGATGGCCGAGAACAATGAAGCATATCTGGATTTGAGACCCAGACTGTAATATGAACCAATGAGCCCCTGTGTCTTCGGGGACATGCAACAGTTTAAATGGGCAGCCTGGTCCACTAAGCGCATTTCACCAGAGACACTCCACCAGCTCTGATTTCCTGGGCCCACTTCTTTGATATTTTAACTTGAGTGGGCTTTCAAAGTTTGCCGGCCACACCTGCTGGATTCTTTAGGTCGGGATCTTTGAAAGGAGGCGATAACGTCTGTGAGGAATGTGACAAAAAAACAGCCTCTCAAATAAAGCAAAGAGAGGGGGGGGGGGGGCTGCCAAACTAAAAGAAAAAAAAAGAAGAAGATGAAGAAGAGAAGTGGGATTAAAGTGTTGAGTGAAGGGAAGCTCGGTGCTTCAAACATCTCGCCAATGCACGTAGAGTGTATTTTAAAAAGGTGCGACACCCTTTCATTCTTTTCAAAATACTTGCACCATCTTAGAAACCTTTGAAGATAACAGTGATTGAAAGGCAACGTTGTGGGGGCTTCAATGACATTTACATGCGGTGGAAGTGACAAACATCCCTAGACAGATGTTTGGCTTACATCGTCATTATTTTAGACAGTAAAGAAGCTTAAATCCCCTTCGCTTCTCCTTCTGCGGTGAATAAAAGGAGTTCTGCAATCATTCATGTTCCAACGCCTCGAGGTAGTAGGCAGCACTCGAGTTTCCAACAAGTAGTTACCGATATGGGATGGGTTGATTTGTAGATCTAGCAACAGCAGGTGTTAACTTTCACTCAGACAAACTCACTTATGAGGGAAGCGGGACATTAGGAAGCTGTCGCACTTTATAGGACTATTTCCTGAGTTTATTGATCTCAAGACTAATCCCACTGTTCTTTAAAAACATCTTAGCCAACATGAGTCAACAGACAAATGTGTCCTATTTGACTGTGACGTCACTCAATTGTGGAACAAAAGAGTGTTGGCATTGGACCGACAGGAAAAGGATAATTACATGCTCAGATCTACAGTTACCACAAGCAATCAATAATATCCATAGCTGCTTCCTACTGGCCTGTGAGGCTGCTAAAACATGATCCCAGTCTTAAAATAACTAATAAATAATTATATCTTGAAGTAAAATTGTGAAACGTAAGCCGAACCTCTTAAAGGCATATAGACATTACATACATTTAGCTTTGTTTCGTGTCATTTGACCCATTTTCTATATGACGTTTAGTGATGCGGGAATAACGAGCGCATGCCTCTTAAACATTCTACTGGCTGCATATATATGGTGTAACCACAGAGCAACACTAATGTGCATGTGTACACACTTAAATATGCTGTACATAAACATACAGATGTGACTGGAATGACTCTGGTTCATCAGTATAAATTAGACCCCGGGGCTCCTCTGCAAGTACAGTGCAGCATCCACTTAGCAACGTTTCTACAGCAACTAATCAGACCGCATTAAAACAGTCAGACTTTAATTAGATTACAACTTAGGCAGTGCTTTGCCAGGAAATAGTGTTCGTGAAGTCACGAAGACGAAGAAGCGATGAGGAAAAGGTGAGAAAAGATACTTCTGAGCGGCTCGCAGTGAAAATAATGTGAGGCGATATTTGAATTTTTAAAAAAGGAGAAAACAACAGAAGGAGGAAATAGCGCATAATTTCTTCACCCTGTATCTCTCATACAAGGAGGTCTAGAAACCCTGTGGGGTGAGATGACATTTTTGTCATCAGGCTGATTAAGTTTCCCGCAGGTTCGTCCCCTCCAAACCCCCCACACACACACACACACACACACACGGCTTGCGAATGCGTCGGGGCATTTCACTTGTTCCTGTGTTTATGGGTCAGTGAGAGCAAGGATGCAGAAAACACAGGAGAATATTAGTATAACCTGCACGACAATAGGAAAAAAATTAAAATAATATACACAATGCATACTGATGGAAAATGCAACTTTAGGCTGGCAAACAGGAAAAGCTATGTGTTGTGGGTTTGATTTCTGTTGGATTTAGAAAACACTAGAGTTCAACAAATGTTCAAATTTGGGAGAAATTGATTACTAATACAAAGGAAGTGTTTTGTAAATTATTTTCAATTCGCTATGGGCGTTAATTCGTCACTTTAAAAAGAGCCAAACTCTTACTGTTTCTTTAATGCCGTGGACCGACTGTGACCCTTTTTTAGCTGTCGGCAACATGTTTAGATAAAATAAGCTCCGTCCTTCTCCCCTTTCCCTCCAACAATTCCCGAATTTTCGGCTATTCGACTGTAATTTGATCGGATGGAGGCAGAAGATAACTGATTGTGTGACAGCTTTTCTGGAAAGTTATTGTGGGCTGGGCAGTGATGGGCAGGTGCCTTTGGGCAAAGGCTGGCTTATATTCCCACCTTGACAGCTACACAGATAATACGTTAGTCGATCGGGCTACTCCGGGGAGCACGCCTCCAAATAAATTGAACAAACACATACTGCACCAGGGTCAGTAACCGTCGGTGTGAAAATAACCATCGCCACCAATGACACTGATCTAATGATTGAAACCACCTGAATTCTGCATGATCATAGTAACCAAGACTATCGGAGGGATGTTGGTTTCTCAAATGCCAATTTCTAACTTAAAGCACACGTTTTCTAGTTAGTCATCCTCTCGATGTATTCAGACTGCGCTGTGCTTTTGAGAGAACTCCGTAGACTCATTTCAATGAGAAAAGATTTCCATCACAGCTCTCAGGATGAAAAATCATTAGGAGCCCCTCGTATCTTGATGGCCACTGCCTTCTCCTTAGATGGCACTCACAGAGCAGTATGCACCTATTTAAATGGTTACCGGCTGCTTCATTCGCCACTTGGGAAACAGGAAAATCACTGCCTTGAAGACACAAGAAGCATTTACATGTACTCGGTTACCAGAACGGGCTCAAGTAACTCAATAAGCCCCGAGAGGCCGGGGCGGAGAATGAAGAGGTGGCGGATCAAATTCTGGATGATGGCTCTGGACTGTGGAGGAGCACACACTTAGGAGCTCTGTGTGTGTGTGTGTGTGTGTGTGTGTGTGTGTGTGTGTATTTAAGACGTGTGCATATTTGACTCGCTTACCTGAAAAACGTCACAAAGAACTGGACCAGGTCCATGATGCTGTTGTGTTGGGAGAAGGCGATCTGTTTGAGAGAAAGACAAGACGGAGAAATTACTTCAAATATGACAACTGCAACAAGATGAACACATTAATGCATCAATAATTATTATTTAATAACGCAGTAAACATTATTCTGAGATAGGCCATTCCTGCAGAATCCGCGTTTGGTACTTGAAGTATACTTTGATGGTAATACATTTGTATTTGCAGTTTAATAGAATTTTGTAATATTTTCCTGCCAACATGAAATAAACATTGGTAAAAAAAGCAACATACTGAAGGTAAATGAGGCTTTTGCAGCATTATCAAAATCTTTGGTTAAAAATGATCGTACTCTTTGAGTTCTGACTTTATTCTCAGACTTCTGAGAACCCCATTCCTTACCTGTTCCTGCATTTATTTCCACTGACTAAAGGGATAAAACAAGCTGCCTGCTGTTGAGTTCTCATAACATATAGTAGCTCTTCTATAGCCGATTAGAGTATTTACGTCAGCAGCATTGCCAGTGAACAATGTATCAGAAATAGATTGTTACCTTCATTAAAAGAGGGATGACACACAGTCCTGGCAGCTACATCACGTCGGATAGGCCTCGTCATAGAGACGCGTCATTATCTACTGTAGATGCGTTAAAGGCATTTCGCCCTCAAAGCACAAACACGACGGCATCGTCAGCAGCATGGAGGGTTAGGGTTATAGGGCACAGACTGTGCGTTTAGAGGTGCATCGTTTGCGTAACGTTTGATGTTTTGGATGCGGATGAGGCAGAAATTCAAATACATGTCAGTTATCAGTGATTGACAAGCTATTAAGTTGAGTATTTGGCTTTAGCAGAAGACGTATTTAAGGTTATGTAGCCAGAGTCGTCACTGGACTGATGTTCTTTATAGATAACTTCATCATCCGCCCAAAAGTCTCCCACCTTTGACTTTTCCCAACCTTTTTAAGTCGAAAATCAGAATCACTGATCTGAAATGAGATGCTCACTGACATGGCTGACATGACTCAAAAGGAGGCATTACACAGATATTTTGCTGGCTTTTTTTAGTATTGTACTTAGTGCTCGCAACCCTGCTTTTCACATAGTTTGAGGTCAAAGCAATACATTTGGGGTTAATTTAATTTCAATTCATCTATCTGAGACGATCAATGGCATCTTTTGAGAATGTACTTCCAATACAAGAGGACCGTTATTTTATCGAACAGTCCTCTTGGGGAACAATTATACTAACGCACAATGATGTCATGGAAAAAAGCTTAGCTCAAGACCTCCTTTTACGATCTTTACACACATTTAAATGCGTATTTTTACGGGCAAAGACGCTAAAAACAAGGCTCATAAGAGCATTCTCAAAATTCTGCTTCATCTCATCCAGGTCTGCGCTCTCGCCTCTGCATCATAAAGGCACGCAAAGGAAAGAGAGACCTTATCCTGTTACAAAAGCTATTTGCTTTAACAGCTCAGGCCAGTCCGTAATAAATAAGTGACTGCTGGCCAGGAAATCGAATAGGAAACTATTACTGGGCCACCTCCACAGATGGACTGACCCCAGAGATATCATCGCCATACCGTGGTCCAATCCCCTAGCTTGTGAAAGAGACGCCCACAACAAATGTAAAAATCAATACATGGAAGTGGGCTCATTAGCAGAAAGGGAATTGTGTGCTATTGGTAGGAATAATATTTGTATCCATCATATTTCTCAGTAAAAGAGTCTCACGTAAACATACAATTGTTGCAGACTGAATCGCTTTCATTTATTTTTTGGCATACATATATAATCACCTACCTCATCTACACTTTATCAACACCAAGTTGTTAGCGAACAATTGGAGAAACATTATCATCCATTTAGAGTCTTTTATTGCCTGTAAGACCAAAGCGTGAATTTCTTTTTCCGGCAAACGCTTAATTGCCGTTTTCCTGCAAAACTGACGGCAAACGGCATTTATTTTTCACCGAGTTGTATTCTCACCACATCAAGGCCTCAATCTCACGGGTAGGAAAGGTTAAATGCTGCTTTGCTTTTGCCAGCTAAAAAAAAACAAAAAAAACAAAACAGCTGTGCAGCTATATGCACGCTAACCATCGCTCATTAAATCTGTAATTAGAATAAAGTGCACTTGGAATCACCCTGAGCAGCAACAAGCCCTGCATCTGCAGAGGCCGCCCTGCTCTCTTTACTGTATGTAGGATCAATTGTTCACCAACGGCATGACTATAGACATGCTGTAAATCTAGGGAGCAGTTTGAAAAGCAAAGAGAGCATCACGCAGAAACGGAGAAAGACTCAGATCGCCGCGCTATCCGCTTCATAAACTCGGTCTTTACCTGGATCTTGATGGGCCATGAGAAGTTACTGACGTAGACGTAAAAGGTGATGTTCGGGTTGCTTCTGAAGGTGAACTTCTCGCAGGAGAAGCTGTCTCTGTATTCCTTGATGTTCGTTTTGGACACGATGGGCACCTCCTCTCCGGAAATGGTTCCAGCTGTTGGGACAAAGAGTTCACGTTTAGCACGCTGCCGTTTGCCTCTCGGACAGCGATGGACGGAGGTGGACCGCCTGCAACATGTCATTATGAATCCATTAATAGGTCTCATAAGCCATTATTATTATTATCATTGTCTTAAGTGCATCGCACTTCTTTTTGGGTGCCCTGAAACAGAGCAGAGATGTATTTTGTAATTATACATGCCGTCCAAATTTTTTAGTTAAATGGACGTGGGAGAGAAGCACAGCTTGAAAGGTCGTGACTGAGTCATGTTAGCACATAGTCATCATTTGAATCCATAACACCGCTAACAGCCAATGCATTTAGTATAACGGAGCCCTAGAAAGTAGCATTTAAAAGCCCTTGGGGTGAAAGCAGTCTACAACAATCTGCACAGACTAACCATTATTTATTATTATCATATACTCGTTCGTGTCCATTAATGTTCAGAATTCATGAGAGGGGTGTTGTTCATCTCACTCAATACAATTCAATATTGTCAAAACTGAAGTAGACTTTGGAGTGTCTTTTTGTATACAATTCTAAATAGCCATCGTGACATAAAAACGAAGTCCTCTCCAGCCGAAGTCTATTTCTAAGCCTATTTTCCGTTGTTTCAAAATGTTTCAAGTCATTTGGTATTCTCCGTCGTGTCAGTAGGTCCTCAGCATTGACATTCCAACCCACAGCCCTGAAACAAAAGGACTGAAAATGACAGCTTGAGTGTGGCTACGTGAGCATGTTTATCTTAATTGAAATCACCCTCCTCCTCCTCCCACCCAAAGGCGCCTCAACGCTCTTGTCGATTGTGAAGAGGCTCCCGTTCCTTCTGAGACACAATATCTTTGTGGGGGGGGGGGGGGGGGAGACCCAATATTAATGACGGTGCTCCGAGGGAGAAAAAAAAAACAAAAAAAAGGTAAAGGTGGCAAAGGCGGGCGCGGGAGGTTAACGTGTTTTAGTGGTCGGAAAATGTCAGTGTTGTGGGGAGGGAGGGAGTGGCGGAGGACTTGAGAGGAGGGGGGGGGGATAAACGGTGGCACTGGACCACTGCAGTGTCCTTGGGCGTCTTTTCACCTCTAATACCCACTCAACGGTGACACAGTACACACCAACAAGAGCAGGTACATTACATTTTTATTGTTCCTGCTATAGCGGTTATGCCGACTGACTAAATTATTATTGTAATATATAACAAAAAAAAGCCAAATTACCTACATCACAACCTCAATATCTGGCGGCAGTTAAGCAAATGTGATGGCAACCAAATTAACAGCGTCATGGGAAATATTTTGTCATTACGTACAACTAAAAACTAAAGGCAGTTATTAAACAAGGGTTTTTTACCGATTATGTCGTATTTAGGTCTATTTGAGCGGTGCGTTTCATTATTTCTGTGAATATTGTGGAAGCAGGTGATTGCATTTAAATGAAAGTAAATAAAGACGGTGTGTCTTATTAGCCTGGGTCTGTGTTTGACCTGTTGGTGTAAATCCCTGTGTGGATGGAACGCACTTCTTATTCATGCTTGGGACAAACTAACTGCACATCACTTTGTGTGGGAGTGGAATATTATGCAGCAGGAGGGCGGGTCGGGACAGATTCTGAGATATTTAAATATCTGCTTTGCTGAATTTTTTGAGGTTTAAAACGAAAAATGTTACAACTCTGATCCCTTTTGACCCACATCTCTGACGGTATTTGTGACCTGAGCCATTTGTTCGGTGTAGATTTTCCACGAATGTGTGCAGAAGATGGTAATATGTATTTCACAGACTAGTGGGAGGATTTGCAATGGAATGAGAAGAGGAAGAGAAAACTGTTGACAGTTTGGACACTTCATCGAGTTAGTTTAAAACTAAACTTTCTAAGAGACGGACTGATTATTCAATACACACTGGCAAGACTGGAATTAATATATATATTTAACAAGAGCAAATGTGCTGCGTACACAGTTTAGCCCTCGGTAGGGTCTCTGTCAAAGAGGTGTTTTTACTACAAAACAAAATAAAGTAACAGTACCTGTTGATCCCACCGACCAGGTGATGTTGAGGTTAAAGTTGTTGGATGCATTAATGGACATGTCCAAGTTCTTGTTAGCCTTCAGGTGGAGGACATAAAACATGAATGTAGTTAAATATAAGATAAACTCATAATAGCACAGCGACAGACGCAGGAGCATCATATAGTGAAGTACATCATAAAAAGCAGAGGTATTATAAAGAGGTTATTAAATTCAAGGAGTCAGGGCGCCTCGAACAATTTATGAGACTGTTCCAGACTCTCCAGCGACTCGATAGAAAAAACGAACATCAACGTTAAATGTGGCAGAGTATCACCAGATAGTTACCTGCTCAGGTGAGGCCATGAAGTTGATGGCAGTGTAGTGATTATCATCTTCCTGGATGAGGCTGAAGGTGAATTGGTAGTCGATCAGGAGGTTGTCTGTTTTGTCAAATCGGACAGGAAAGACAGGTCTCATATCATTCGACAGAGCATATTAATAATGTTAATGAGTGGAAACTTTCTGAAGAATATAAACAACATGAGCTTCCAGCTGAGGCTTACACTACTAGAGACTGCTATGACAGCATAAATATATAGAGATGTACGCTACGTGAAAAGAAACTTCCCAGCGACGGACTGAATGACGGAGACGAGTGAAATCGAAATGTCTGCAATCAAATCCAACCGCGGCAATCAGGGGCTACAATTTACTCATCAAGCAGAGAACAAGTAGGAAAACCTGACCCCTGCAGCGATTAATAAAGTATCAAATGATTCACTAATAGTGGGCACACATTCATTCAACTGACTAAATACTGATTTTGGATTGTATCCTCGATCACGATTTGTAGCATGGATGTTTATTTATTTTATCTAGACGGTCTGCACCGTTGACCTTTTAATGCTTAATGTCATAATTATATCGTAACGCCCACAAAAAAAAAAAAAAAAAAAAAAATGAGTGGACGTAATAGTCTCATATCGACGGTGTTTATGTGACAGTTTTCACTTGTATTGCATGCATGTGGTAGTCAAACGGCTTTAGTTGACTCAACAGTTAGGGAGACAGCAGAAGTGAGAAGTCAACTAATGACACACACTGGGACGCGGCTGGATAACGTCACAATGAGTGCATCGTCTTAATCCATCTGCGTCGCGTTCGCAATACTGCGTAACAGAGCTCAAGAGAAAGTCCCAATTGGTGTGCGGCGGTCAAAGCGAGCTCCGGGCTTTTGCTTCCCGTCTTCCCCTCGTTGAGCTGGGTGTCAGCCTGTGTGGCATTTCAAAAAAAATAGGCACAAAAACTTGGCAAAGGCTCTGTTGTCAGTGGCAGAATGTCGAAAAAGAGAGCTCTACTGCAGCACCGTGAAGGACGCCGCAACATGCAAATAAACACGCGGAACTCAAACACGGTACAGTATACACAGGAATACTGGGCCCTGGCTGTCAGTGTTTTTTTTGCATCGCTCACCTTGATGCATTTGTGCTTCACACTCACGTCAAACTAACATTTAGTCAACTTTCTAAATTAATGAAAGAGTAGGTGGGTGATGGAGGGAGTGAGTAGACAAGTGGAGAAGGTTTTTTTTTTTTTTTACTCCTCCGTCTCCTTGATTAGCTCAATCACTCACTCCTTCTGATGCACTTGACATTTTCACGACAAGTCATTCTGTCACTGAACAAGCGCCCCTGGTGCCAAAGTGCTAAAATGCTCCATCTGCCCAGAGCAGGAAGAGTGGAAGTGGAGAATAAGAGAAGGAGAGAGAGTGAGAGAGAATAGCGGCGTGTGTGTGTGTGTGTGCAGAATTACTCACAGTAACAGGTACCTCTGAGTGGATTGCCAAGGTAACGGTTTTCTGAGTCACATCTGCAGTGAAGAAAACGGAGAGAAGAGAGAACAAGATGAAGTAGAGTAAGAACAGATCGAGAGCGAGAATGCCTCCTTATCAGAGGCAGTGTGTGTGTGTGTGTGTGTGCGCCTCGTGCCAGAGCATTAACTCCTGCTGTTGGCGCCTCATCAAGTCTCAAAGAGGGAAATAATCTGATAATCTGAGTTTGCAAAAGTTAATTAGTTTTTTTTATTTATTAGTTTTTTACTTTTGTTTATTAAAGCACACGCACACACACACACACACACACACACACACACACACACACACACACACACACACACACACACACACACACACACACACACACACACACACACACACACACACACACACACACACACACACACACACACACACACACACACACACACACACACACACACACACAATGTAGCACCTGATCCCAGAGCGCAGAGAGCAGCATCTTAAAAGTAATGTAGCAAATTTAAAAGACCTCGGAGCAAACGGCACAATTTATGTAAATGACTTCCTACTTGATTATTTGAGATGTGTAATCCCGAATTGAGACGTGAAAGCCAAATCAAGAATAACCACCAATCAAGGTGAATCATTTTCTTTTTTAAGGAAAACGATCAGATAAGACTTTGCTCGTTCAGGTTTCAGAGATACACAGCCGAGCGAGTTGGGAGCGCAAACTCCATAACGGGTTAGAAAGAGCTCAGGGCGAGTTTAACTTTGTCATGTTCATTAACTCGGAGCTTTAGGATCCAGACTTGATAATCAGAGCTCAGGGCGAACATCTTCACAAACTCTCGCGGCACGTGACTTGGCTTTACCTTGATTGCAAAAATGATCGTCTTGTTACTTTTCATTCTCCCCTCGATTCATCGCCTTGTTGAAGTTACGTTTTAGGGAGAGAATACCCAGAAAGATCAGGGACAACCCTGTTCTGGAGTTCAAGATCCTAGTGCATCGAATATCTCCTCACCGGTGTGACGACAACAATTAGTATGAAGACAAAACCGTGATCTTAATAAAGCCTGAAAAAAGTTCAAGTGAATAATAAATAAAAATCAAATGTTGATAAAGAACAAAAACTGAACAAGAACATGTTGTTCTTCTTTTCCCGATTAGGACTACGTTAATGACTCTTAGTCATTTCCTGCAGCTGTTCACATCTGCATGGAAACATCAGGAGGAAAAGAGGAAGTCCACTCTGTCGTACATTTAGTACAATCATATGCCAAACCTTTCTTTCACTACAAATACGCATTCAAATGATGTACCCTTGCTTTTTTAATCATGCTGTGCAGTCTGTTATGAGAGTTATACTTCTGATGCTTTTTCCAAACTCTTCTTCCCAGTTACACGTATTCATTTATACATGAAGCACAGTTATAAAAAGGGCACTAATGGCCTTCACGAGGGAAGAAATATACAGTTTAATTTCCCCTTTAAAGACTCAGTGACGCAAAAAAAAAAATGATAACAAAACTAAAAAAAACTGACAACTAAGAGGCAAACAAATACTAGTCATTTCCTGAAGAAAGAGAATATGAACTATAATTACCCCGCATGGTTTGTGTTTATAGCAAGTGTGAAATGACTGTAAGCCCAGGGCCAATGAATCTATAACTGAAGCTAATGAGTGTCCTAACCCAGGGCTAAACACGGTGGGAAAATTGGACAATTACTAAGTTCCATTTGCCTCCAACCCATTGTTGTTAGTTGACAAACACTCTAATTTTAAAGCCTCATACATCGCAACTGTCCTCCCAAATAGAAAATACAAACACTAACTGATTCTTGACAGTGAAAAGATGCACATCTTCTCTCACCATTTTAAGATGCAGTCTCTATGCTGTCCTGCAGAGTTGGATGAATACATTTCTAAAAGAACAGCCTTTACTCAGGCATGTTTCTGTGCATTCGTTAAATAGACGGCTGTGAATGGGGGGTCGTCGGGGTCCTGTAAGGTCATGCATGTTGGTCGAACCACGGCAGTTTAACACTTCCCAATATTTTTCACACAGATGTCGTGGCATAAGCCAAAATAGTCAGACTTTTAAATGAAGTGCTGCCGAGCAAAATAATTTAACGTCCACAGAGCGCCGTCAATTGTTCTGTGGTTATGTGTGTTAATTAGGCTCATGGCTTTCGAAAAGCCTGTAATGAGGATGAACATATGGCAGGGTTCATTGGATTACAGTGTTCGTTATCTCCCTTTTTAATGCATCTCTCTGCTCTTTCCCTCAACCTTTAACTGTCGACAATTTGCTCTGACCCTCGTCATCCCTCTGCTGGAAGAAGAACTAGATCTGCACTAATAGAGTGACTGTGACATTAAAACTAATAAAAGAATTACCCATTGCCGCGCGCGTATCGTCTCACAGTTGTTATATCTCACAGACAACCAATTAGAGTTGTTAAAATGTGAACATCAGAGGCGGTGTTGAGGAGTCAGAGAGGACACCCAGCAAAGGGGGGGGGGGGGGGGACCGGCTGAGAGACACGAACGCCGCTGAGGAGGAGGAGGAGGAGGAGGAGGCGGCCGAAAGTAATGTTACAGGGAATGACTCTGCCTCTAAAAATAACGCAACATCGGTTGTTTTGCGACATTTTTGGATTCACGGGGCAGACGCCGTCACCATTGACGGCATTACACAAAAAAAACACTGGCAGTCAGATGTGCGTGAAGACGTGTTCCAACACCTTAAATATCACCAGGGAGTAATAAAAAAATAAAAATAAAAAAAATTGTTACTTGAGCTCTGATTTTGTTTTTAAAGAGTCAATCAATATTAATGAGGCTTATTCATGTTATATACCGTTCCGTCTCTTGTCGCCACAGTTGTTTTTCTGGAGCAGCTGATTACTCACAGGCATGGTAAATACATGCTTTAACAATAGTAACCGACCTGAATCAGGGAGGATCCTGACTCGACATCTACCCCAGCATGTCCTGAAGGACACGCTTCAGTGCTCTAAATGATCTAATGGGGGCAGGACACTGAGCTGGGGAGGAGCCAGCTCCGCCGCTCTGACTGTTAATATTAAATGGGCAAGGACAGGGTAGAGTGCTCTTTCACCACGGTACAAAGGACGGGGGACAAATGCCGCCACGGGCTTTTTGAACCTTGCAGAACATCACTCCTGAGGGCGCTTCCGCCGCCTGGCATTTGCAGATGGCAAAACAAAAACGCACACCCACGCGCCCATCGCGAAGTGTATAATGCAACTCCCCTGCGCTGCATCTTAATTTAATCTACACCTGCATGCATGCGTGCACACATCTGAACTTCAGGCAATCCCCCTCTGCTGTATCTTAATTTGATCTACACTCAGCTTGGAACCTTTGTCTGTGCTTGTGCACACACACACACACACACACGGGGATTTAACAGGCAAAAACACACACACAGACAGAGACAGAGAGAGAGAGGAAATGTGCGATGAACAATGTCTGTCACACAGACGCAGGCTGGAGCAAGCACACACGTGTGCACACTTGAGTTGCTCCCCGTTACCTCCAGCGCAAGAAGAACCCAGAATAATGTACGCGTCCAAATAAGCACTATAATAGGAAATATTTCCCTAACCGCTCTAGTTTGACTCATCACGCTGTAACGCAGAGCGGACCTCATCAATTGTTTTTCAAAAAAACAATTCTATTCTGCACTGATGCGCCCCTTCGCTTCATTACTGCGGCTATTATTTTGGAGGTCCTAATGGGCGCCCGCGCACGCTTGTGTGAACGCGCGCACGTGTGTACTGATGTGCACACCGTGGAAAAGACAGAGTACCCTTGTGTAGAGGTCTTTGTTTAAGGGTTACTGCTGTTGGCCGACAGGGGTTGGGAAGACACTGATTACATGTAATGAGATACCACAAATTGCATTATAAAAAAAAAAAGAAAAAAAAAAGGGAACCGCAAACACCTCAACTGTTAGTCAACACACACACACACAAATTCGATTACCCTCGGATAAAAAGTGATTAGTCCGACATGTTTGAATGTGAAAATGCATCTTGATTTTGAGATGAAAGACACCGCTGAAATAGCAGTTGTTGACGACGACGCTAATCTAATTACTGGCCGCAAAATGGGACTGATTAGCAACATATTCTGGTGGTTTATGTTGCTGGCTAAGT
The DNA here is from genome assembly GCF_050575085.1 of Anarhichas minor. Taxonomy (NCBI): domain Eukaryota; kingdom Metazoa; phylum Chordata; class Actinopteri; order Perciformes; family Anarhichadidae; genus Anarhichas; species Anarhichas minor. The sequence continues at coordinate 13,490,386 of NW_027466463.1, forward strand.
TTTAAGCGGATAATCAGTAATGGGCCGCGGGAACCGTTCCCAAAACTGTCTCCGGAGCAGTGCGGGCACAACCCTCCCTCTAAATGGCTGATGATGATGGGCCTGCCGGTGCTCGGTGGCCGCTCCGATACGCCGCTCTGATTTCGAAGGGTCGGAAACGGAGTCGTTTGTGTCGACTGTTTGCCACCTGCTATCAGAGTGCTGCTCTGCATTGTGCCGCGCCGCGTTCCATCTGCTAGCGGAAACGAATGTGACATGCTGTCATTCGTGCAGAGAGTCATTTATTCAGTGTCAAAGTCGACAGAAAAGGCATCGAGGGTTTTGTGGAGGTCTCGCTCTCCTCCGGCCTTCTCTTCCCTCCGAGCGCCGCCTGTGTTCTTTCACGCAATATATTTCATCTTGCCTTGACGTCATCTCTGCTGCATTATACAAGAGATGAACTTTGTTAACAAACAATGAGTCGCTACAGGTGACGCACTTTCTTCTTCTTTCTGTTTTATTGGCTCCTCACACAAATGGTGTAACAGGTATTGATCCGTGCGCACTTGATGATTTCTCTGAGAAAGAAAACAATATTGCCAGATACTGAGTGTTTAGAACAGCAAATTCATGACGCCTGAATAGACATTTGATTGCTAAAGTTTAAAAATGTAGTTATATGAAAATGCTGCAGGATTATTTTCTTGTGCACACCAGCGAATACAAACACATGCTTTACATACAGAGCATGAGGCCTCTAATATGTTTCAGATTCATTTAGATGCGGTGTGAAATGTGAAACTGAACACGTAGCGATGACGAAACCCGAACACAAACCTGATCGTGTGATTTGGATCCAGCATTAGAGAAGTTTGGGGATGTGATCTTAGAGGAAAAACTCATGGTGTGTGGGTGTGCGGGTGCATTTTGCCACTGACCCCTCCGTAACTCCTACTGCATTAGGGGTATTAAAAAACATCAGAGTCCATTCTGCTTACAACTGGGAAAGCAGACAGCTAAGTGGTGATGGTCCGCCCACACCAGAGGAATCCACCGCATCAGCAGAAATTGTGCTGGAGGTGGTGTTTCTGGCCAATAATGCCAACTGGTGGTTTTCTGTTTTTATACCAGCGGGTCCAATCGTCCGCATGAGATGGAGGAGAGCAGCTCTTAGTGATCAGAAATCAATGCTCTTGAACTGTGACCTCACAGTCTATGAATCCCATTACATAATTAAAACAAAAGGGTTACTGAAAGTCAGACAATTTCCAGATTCGAGGGCTGAACGATATGGGAACATAATCTAATTGGGTTTTGGTTTTTTTCCAGACTAATATTGCGAGTGTGACCAACAGACAGAGTCAACAGATAAACTGCTCTTTCATGTCATGTCATGTCATGATGAAATGACCTGATGCATGAATTGATATGAAGAACATTCATTTAGCTCGTGAACTTTTCTCAATTGAATTAATTCTGTAATAACAAAAAACTCACATAAAGTATGTTTTTTTTTTTTAAATAAATAAATAAATATATGGACTTGCATTTATTGAGCACCTTTCTAGTCTTTTGACCGCTCAAAGCGATTTACACTACATGCCAACATTGACCCATTTACACACACATTCATACACTGATCACTGACCACCTGCTCACCAGGATGTGAACTAATACTCATTCACACACTGGAGGAGCCGGGGATCGAACCGGTTAGTGGACGACCCGCTCTACCTCCTGAGCTGATCATTCAGCCCTATTCAAAATCAATTCCATTTGATGTGTACATACTTATTTCCCAGTGTCTTTCTTACTTATCCGGGACAGCTCTTCAATATTGAGGATTTATTTTGGAAAAGAAAACTCCTCTGTGTCTCTACCTTCCATTATGATGTATTGTAATTGGTGTCAAAGCCATGTTATCAATAATTGTGTCCAATTATATTAAATTGCAAACAAGGGGCCAACTCCATCTATCTGTATACATCCTCTTTAAAATCTCCAGGGAGAGTTTTTTAACTCTGTAACAACAGAAGCTGTTCAGAAATATTTTGAAATCTCAGAACCAATATTCATTTTTGGCAAAATATCACAAACGGCACACAATACCCTCCCATATGCATCAGTCTCACTTGTCAAAACGGGTTCCCCTTAAAATAGCCCCGAGCATTTCATCGTGGCTTCATCCCAAGTGATTACTGGCCCGATGACAGGCCGCCCAGAGACACACTTTTGATTGACATTACCTCAAGTCAGTGAATTTCATTTGGAACATTAACGCTGCGTCTCTCCCTTCACCTCTCTGTTGCAGGCCTGAACTTTTGGAAACAGGGTGAAATTAACCGTGACCCAATGTGCTGCTAATAAAAAGAGACACTATGAAATGCAGGAGAATGTAACCATCTGAAAAAAACTACAAAGCTGCAAGCCACTTTTTTCAATGTGTGTGTGTGTGTGTGTGTGTGTGTGTGTGGTACTCACAGCTGGCACTGGTCTCCTTTGATCCCCTTGGTGGTGCAGAAGCACTTGCCAGTCAACACCTGGCACATACTTGCGTGACCATTACACTTACAGACTGGAGGAGGCGACAAAACACAGACAGAAAGAGAGGAGAGAGAGAACAGACGCATTGTTGATTAGCATCAAACAAAAACAAAGCAAGTGATAAGTGAGGTGTGTATGTGCTGGCGCCCAGTTAGTGATTTCCAACATCAGTTTAAAGCTTTGACTTATGTATCTCCTGAGGGCACATTAAAGCCAACAATTTCCACAACAGTTGTTTCTCTCCCCCCCCCCCCCCCCACACACACACACACACACACACACACACACTTTTAAGCACTAGGCTGGCAGTTTCCCCATTGCTTGCAGTGTTTGTGCTAAGCTAGGCTACCGACATCTCTTCTGCTCTACTGAACAAACGGCTATTCATCTGGGTAAGAATGGCAAACAAGTGTATTTCCCAAAAGATTGGCTGAACTGAAAGTCTGAGACATGATGGAGAAATCTGCCCCCCCCTCCTAGACAGGACACCACGATACCTGCAAGGCACTGGGGTGCGTGTGGAATACAAACATGTGAATTGACTCCTTAAGAGTGCTTCTAGTGTGGCAGCCTTTCAAAAAATAAAACTCACCTCTTCCTATTCAGTTGACAGAGCTTTAAAACAAAACAACAACCCCGAGATGGTACAGGTGACAGGACTGCTTTTAGACTGAGAGTCACAGCACTTTCTTTCTGCACTTCTTGTTATTGACAGCTGGCGAAACAGCGAGTTAGTTGTATTTACTGTGTGCGAGCCACACTGGATCGGGAGGGGTTTGCTACGTGCCCGCCGTGCGTAAAACAAACATTGAATATGCAATGGGTCCCCTGTCTATTTGCATGCAGTAATGACACATAATGACTTTGAGTCATTTTGTCCTCAGGCTCCGAAAGAATGAGAAGGATATTCCCGTCACAGATGCTCACCTGTGTAGTTTCACTTTACGGGTTACAGATATAGCCAATGCATTGACAGATGGTATCTGAGAGCATAAAGCTCCCAGATGTGTGTGTGTGGCTCACAGTCTGACAGTTCAAACAATAGCTTCCATGTAATTTCTCAGGAATGCTATTCATGTCTCATAAGGGGCCAGTGTGGGTAAAGCTCCTCTCGACATGGAACCACTCAATCTATATTTACTTACCAATACCCTGAGACTGCTATCAAACGCACAGTCATTTCATATTCACTTAAATGCACGTTCCTTTGTTTACACCCATTCCCCACATTAAATTCAGTAAGCATCATGTGTGTTTTTGCTTTGAAAACATGAATGCCGTATAAATTATGGTTCGCAGTCACTCCCAAGTAAATTTATTCCGAAGCGAGCAGGAGACACGGATAATAAATCTGCATTATGTGCGATTCACATCTCAAATCGAAGCAGTTTTATATCCAGAGAAAAACGTGAGCACCACACCCTGACAATTAAATCACTGTGGATATGTGTTGGAATTTGTATCATGCTTTTATATTGTCAATCTTTCACAACGTCCTGTACGTGTGTGTGTGTGTGTGTGTGTGTGTATTCTCCCTCCATCCGCAATTACGATGCATGACGCAAAGCAGGGCTTTAGGGTGCGACAAAAAACACAGAAACACAAGTAGTCAGTATTTGATCTTCAGCTTCACCTCCGCTTTCCACATCTGCTCTCATGTCAGGAAAACACAGTTAATCTTTAGTGAGGCTGGTGAGTTAACACAGCAACAAAATAAACCAACGGAGACCAGATGTCTCTTTTACCTTTCCTTGTTTTTCTGTCAACACTTTATGAAACCAACATCTGGAGGAATATTCCCGTTAATCAAACAGGACAGACAAACCGTCACCAATTCTTATCAATACACAATAGTGCCCTCTGTTGGTTAAGATGCTGTATTACTGGATGTTTATCACACGATGCACTAATTAGAATTCAGTAACTTAATAATAGTCCTCGAACAGTTTAATTCTCTAACACACACACACACACACACACACACACAGGTCCAAATAAAAGAACACAGAGAATGTAATTTGTTGCATTTGTTCAGCTTAAATTAAATGCATACAGATGATTAAGATAAGTTAAAGGGGGGGGGGGGGGGGGGGGTGAGAGGGAAACTACGTGACTTGACCGCTTCACCAAAAGGATATCAAGTGAATCCATGAAAGTCTCACGCGTGCAGAGTAACTCACCCTGGCATTTGCCGCCATTGGTCGGGTCTCCGTGATAACCGGGTATGCAGGTCTGGCAGTGAGGACCAGTGGTGAGGTTCCGGCACTGTTCGCACACGCTGCCGTTGACACAGGTGCTGTGGCCGTTACACTGGCACGCTGAGAATGAAACAGAGAGCAGTTATTGATTCATGCAAAGTCAGGGTTAACCGTCTGCCTTTCAGCTACATATTTAGTAGACGAGTGAAAATTAAATGTCAGATTCTGATTAACCTCGTTTTTGGTTGTACTCGCAAGCTAACACAAGGCAAGACCAACATGGATTTTTATTTAATTTCATTTTAATGATGATTTCTGCCAGCATGCTTGCGGTCACAAGCTTCTCCGTCATTCTGGAAGCTAGTTTTGAATAGTTTGTGTCCAAGTCACACAATCATTTTGATCTTGCTCCCTGTAGCTACTAAACAGATAGGATTTGACACCAGCCAAACTAAATTTACACCTAGGGTTGTTGTTGTTGTTGTTGTTGCTTCCTGGAAAAGCCACAGATGCATCAGAGCTGTCAGTAGCTTGTGCCTGCCATGTCATATTAATTACTATTTAAATCAGACTGGCCTTTTAAAATAATTATAATGGCTGCTACTTTTAATGAAGCTGCATTTCTGTACAGATAGAGATTCAACATCTAATGGAAAAAGGCTATATACAAATAATAAGTAGTTATTTTAAGTAACCTTGTTTGTATTGATTTTCAGCCACAGTACATATGGATTGTTACAATTAATTCCACCATTGAGAGTGAAACATGTAATAAAAGACACATTAAGGTGTGCACCTGAAGGCTTAAAACCCATAATACGGAAAAATAACTAAAACCCTTTTACGTGTCGCTCAGATTTATCGAGGCTTTAACACATTATTGATACCACTGAGCACATTCTCATATTACAGCTAGCTGTGATTATGTCATCGTCTTACATGACGTGGTCGTATGGACTGGGGCTTGATGACGGCATTAAATGGCACACGAGCATAAGGTTGCATAGAGTCAGCAGGGAGGGATTAGTTGCATAGGGGAAGCTGTAACAAGAAGCCTTGATAAGAACATCTTTTGAAACTTAAGACATGACAGTCAATACACAAGATACACTGATGACAAATGACCTGACCAGGAAGTGGATCCCTTACCGGGGCAGTGGATGAAGGCCCACTCGTAGCCCTTGTCTTTGGGGCAGATGCCCGGCTCCAGGATCATGTCCCCGGACTGGATCGGCTGGCCCTGCTTTGCCGGCCTCTTCATCGGCCCTCGGTAGGACCCCTCCGTGCAGAGGCCCTTCCCTGTGCTGCTGGGATCGCCGCACCAGCCGCACTCGGGCTGCTGCAAGCATTGGGAACATGTCCGCAGGCCTGAACAGTTCTGGGCTGAAGGAGAGACGGCGGGTGAGAGACTTGTATTTCTTTCTTTCCATATTAGAAAGTTTCTGTTCCTGCTGCACTCCTCTGCTCAAGGATTTCAATCCAAAAGTGTTTTCTATCTTTGTTTGCCACATTTGTCTATTCCTTCTCATTTGAAAATGTATTTACCTGTGTAGTCACCTTGAAACAAACAGCAGGCTGCTAATTGTAACAACAAGGCCCAATGTTGCCGTAAACAAAAGTCCTGAAGGATGTTGCTTTCAGGGTTTTTCAACTTCAGTCATTTCTTAGCGTTTAACAGGACCTGCAGATTAAGGAGCATTAGTGTGCTCTGCACTGAAGACACAAGCTGGTTATCTGATGAGCTGCCAGGACAACAGATTTAAGAGCCCATAAGACGATAAGAAGCAAGTGCTGAGCATTTAACAGCTGATTGAGGGGAGACGAGGCCAAGAGATGAGACAGAAACCAGGGCCGGTGAAAAGTTTGGGACTTGAGCAAAAGTTCAATGAGAGGTTTAAATGTGATGTGTGAAGTGGCACCTCGCTCTGAACTCAGAAACCCAAAGGACCAATGCTGTTGTGTCAGTTTGGGGGGGGGGGGGGGGGGGGGGGAACTTTCAGGCCACTAAATTGCCTGACAAGTTTCAGCGCCGCCACTTGCCTGCCAGATAGACACACGAGAGGAGGAGGGGAGGGGGGGGGGGGGAGACAAACACTGAGTGCTTTTACCTCAGTTTATGTCAAACAAATCTCCAGCTATTCCGCTAATGGAGGTGAAACCATGACAACGCGAGAACAATCAGTACAAAAGCACTGAAAAGCCATTCGAGTTTGTTTTGACGACTGGACGCAAAGTGGCAGATTTCTCGCTCGCATACCAGTCGAAGGAAATGAAGGAGGACGAAGACTCCTGTCTCGCCAAGAAAACAAAAGTAATGTTGAAATACAAAATCTGCCATAAAAACGAAACCCACATGGAATTAGACAATCAACATGTGTGAGCACGAAGGACTCGATGTGGCGCCTGGAGCTGGTGCATTAATTGGATGGCGATTACGACTGGGTCTGTACAGCCAAGCATGTGTATGTTATACAAATATAACCTGCACTCCTGGACCCCCCTGGACCCCCCCCCCCCCCCCCCGAGTCTCTCAACAGCAATGTCAGGTCTGAATGTTTTTATGTTGCATTTTAAAATGTGGAACTTTCAGCAGACAGTCACAAATGACATGAAAATGTCTTTGAAGGTAAAACTCTGGAGGCTCAGCCTTTATGAGATCTGTTTATTTTACATCCACTCTGCTGTCCAAACGTCTCCTGTGGTTACGTTTACTTTAAACTGCGTCTGCGGGCTGTTGCGCTGCTCGCAAAGTGTTCCTGCCTCCAGAGCCTACAAAGATTATTGATCAAAATGACGACCTCGCCCGCTTCAATATCTGTGTTTTGTTCTGTGTCTTGACGTGTCTTTTTAACGCACCCTGCAATCAACAGATGGCAAACGTTGATTTCAATCAACAAGTACCCTTACGAGTATGCGGCATATTAGTGAATATTGCGATGGCAGATATACAGAATGATTGTTAGTTAGTACTTACTAATGGCTTTTTTCACAATAAAAACATAAAACACATGATTCAACTCATCAGAAAGAGTTGCTCTTATTATAACAGCTGTCTCTCAGCTTGGGTTGCAACTCGTGGTTATTTTCATAATCTGTTAATCTGCAGATTATTTTCTCAAGTAATGATTTGTTTTCCTTTGTGAAAATTATGAATTACAAATCCCAAATTCCCAAGAGCCCACGGTGACATCATCCCACCAACAGTCCAAAATGTAGAGATTCATTTTACCACCATATATTAGGGATGCACCATTTCAACTTCTTCCATCTCAATAATGCAAACGTTTGCCATTTTGGCTTGAAAAATCAACAGAATAATTGTGCAGTGCATCAGGTCACATCCAGCGTAGCTGCGGGAGCAACAGACACAGTGGAGCACACCGGCCGGTCCTGTTATCAAAGATCAAATCAAGCCCCGAGGAAAAAGAGAAAGTCAACTCGACCTTGCATGTTTAAAATTCTGTCTGAAGTAAAAGCAGCTTCGGGGGGGATTTGCTTTTTGTTGATGAAACAGATAGACGGCGTGTTCGCGGCAGAGATGTGACGGGGATGCGTATGGTCCGACTGTTTGATCTGGAAGATATGGCTGCGCAGACGCGGAGGAGACGTTCGGAATCATGACCGGTAGAAACCACTAGAACTACAGTTGAAGGCCATAAATAAAGAGCTAACAAACATTAGTGACTCACAAAGAATAACTACTTGTCAGATCTGCAAAATTATCTGCAAAACTAGACTCTTTTTTCTTGTTAATCACAGTCCGCCCTTTCAAAGCCAAAACAGGCCATTTATCCTCGGTCTGTGGTTTGAAGTACATGTAAGCAGTGTACTCAGCATAAAGAAAGCCTCTCTATGCACTAAGAGGAAACAATTAAAGTAAGCGAGGTAATTCAAGACTCAAGTGGTGACTAAAACTTTTAGAGTGAATGTGAAGGAGCGAAGTCGGACAGAACGAAAAAGAGAAAAAGAAAGAATTTATAGGATGCCCTTCTCTGTCCTTCACGCCAAAAAATAAAAGGGACAAATTCCTCAAGACAAATATCCACGGCGCACACGGCAGCGTCTCTGGGTAACCCAACACCAGCTGACACAAATGAATTTCAGGCCGCACCATTCAGCTCCCTAAATTTGTTACCCGCTAAACTGACCCGAGACGTTTGTTACGATCCGACACGACTACGGGGATAATTCATACATCACGCAGCACAGCGGCACCGGCCTTCAGGTGAGGGATCTCTCTGATCAACTTACCACTGTGCGGTGAAAACACTGTTAACTGCTTTACCTCTGTGTGTGTCCAGTACTTATTCAGTTTACTTTAGGACACGGTAACAAATAAGAAGAAGATGTGTTTTGTTGTTGCGAGACATTGTGTCGTGTTTGAATCTAAACCTATTACGCCATCTATCCAACCCTGATGGGTAATCCCCTTTTTTTTTCTTTTTTTCTTTGCTGCGATTTTCTTCATCGCTTGTTTGGATTGTTTGTTTTGAGTGTAAAGCTCTTTGTAATCTGTTTTATGAAGAATTAAGGGGATAAAATGAGTTATCACATTCAATTATGAACTCTAGAAAACATGTTGAGGATATTCAAGGATATGACATGGATATGTACATACAGTAATCTTTAGAGCGTTAAGAATTATATAATTATGGTACTGCCTGAAAAGAGAGCACTTTGATTCTGTTTGTTTCTGATACTGAGGCCTTTGGATTATTACCGAATTGCACTGCAACTATACCATAAAGTTGTCAAAGTGGCCTCATCTATTCCTAAATCCTACAATAACATTACTGTATGTGCAGCCATTGCTATCATGTTTCTCTGGTTGTAGGCTTGTGTGAAACTGTTCCCTGATTCCCGACTGACTTTAAACCACTTAAGGCCAGCTAACAGTGATAGTCCCTCTGGAGCTCGGTCAACAGGGAAATCTAACAGTTGGGGGGGGCGACGATATACGAGAGTAATTGGCCATTACAAAGAAAAGAAAAAACGAAAAAAAAAACGCTACCAAAGCCAATCACAGGAAACTAATACCGTTTTCCCTCGGACACAAACACCTTCCACTTTAAGCTGTTTTCTGGCAGTGATGAATATTGACTTCTTACAGAAAGCTTGCTGCCGACCACCTTAATGCCAGACTGTAGACTTCAGAGAAGTCTCATCTAGATTAAGTTCAGTGAAAGACACTTACCCACACAGTCTCCAGTCTGCCACTCCAGACACTGGCCATAGGGAAAAGAGATGACGTAGGCGGTGGAGTCGACGCAGCGCTGCGCGCTGCCGCACCACATGCACTCCATGGCCTGGCTGGTACAGTTGGCACACTTGGTGTGCAGCGAGCAAGGCTTCTTACAGGCTGGACGGGTACTCTGATTGGGGTTTCCTGGACAGGAGAGGGCAAAACAGAAATAAAGGACAGGATATTGAGTCTTTTTTTCCCCCATTTCAGACTGTACAGGTGACATATTAATGTTGTATATACATGCGAGCGTCTCTCACCGGTAGCTTTTTCACAGATGAGGCCGTGGGCAGTGGCAGTGCATGGATTGGCCCTGAGGCCGGACACCTGAGGCTCCTCTAGGTAGGCACAGAACCCAGAGTCACTGGGCTCGCCAGGCAGCCAGCGCAGGCTGCTGTTGGTGAAGGGAGACATGTCCTCCCAGCCCCAGTACGACACGTTGATTTTCCTCAGGCCCACCCAGGGAGACAGCCGCTGTGGACACACGGCAAAAAAAGGCTAAACACACGAAGACCGAACGAGTCACAAACGTAGGATACAGTATCACAACTCTGCCTCCCCGTCTGCTCCGGCGTGCTGTTTACACCGAGGAACCAAGAATGCCATTAAAAGTTGACTGAAAATAATTTCACAGATATGATTACTTGTTTGCCTTCAGGATTCAACTTGTAATGTAATGGGGAAATGGCATGCCAAGGTTCTGTTTGGAACAAACACTTCAACCCAGCAGACTGACAACAAATGACGTCCTAATGAATGGAGCAGCCAAACTAAAATCATCAGTCGACTCCACAATTATCTTTCAGTGCGAGGGTGGATGTGTGTAGCTGTGGCGAGATGAGAAGGTGAGTGTTTGCCCAAAAGAGCGTTTCATCTTTTCCTGTTAAAGATGAGGAGGCTTCAATTATGATGTTGTCGGGACAAATCATAATTAAGCTATAATTCATGCCCCGTTCTCAACTGCCTTCTCAAGTTGCAGCATTTCACAGTGTGGGAATTTTGGATTCTGGTCGATGCCTGTTCCGTATTCTGTTCCGATCCGTATAGGTTCCGTGTTCCGAGATGTGTGCCGATCCGTGTTCCGTTCCGTGTTCCTAATTCCGTAATCTGTTCCGTTTGCTGTTCCATGTTCCGTTCCGTATTCTGTTTCGTGTTCCGAATTCCGTATTGTGTTCCATGTGCCGTTCCGTTCCCCGTTCCAAATTCCGTATTGTGTTCCATGTGCCGTTCCGTGTTCTGTATACACACATTTTGAATTTGCATCACAGATGCTCGTTAACGTGTTGATATATTTGTGCTTATTCAGGAAAAACTAAAATTCACAGTGTAAAAAGCAAAAGGAATTTCAAAGCTATACTCTGATCAAAGTGAAAACTACAAGCAAACCCGACTCAGCATTTAGATATGTGCTTACGATTGTTGCTACAGACAGCGAGTCACATAACACAGAAAGAAGAAACTGTGACAGTGTTACAAAAGGATAAAATATTTCAAACAAGGCAAAACAAAACTAAGTGGGGTGTTGATCATCGTAGTCCTATTTGTCAGGTGCTGTATCTCCGAAATTTAAGCATAGCATTGTTGTATTTGTCATCTATCTGTAATTGCATCATAATCAAAAACAAACCATGTAGTCTGCGTGGAAAGTGGAAACAATTCGATGTTAAATGGTTGAAAGACACAAGCTAAAAGCAGAGCTGCAATCAGATGGAAAACAGAGCCGGCGCATGTACAAAACTGATCAGGAGGAAAATCATCTCCGAATGCAGAACTGATGTGTTGCTGACAGGCTCAACGAGCAGAAAATCACTCCCTGTTCCCTTCTGTCAGCTCAACGCCAAATTGTAAGCCGCATACCCAATCAGCCGGCATCTGACAACACCTGAAAATGTATCCGACTTCATTTGATACAGTATTTACTGCAGGCGCGTGCATTAAATTTATATTTACCTTGTCTAGTTGCTGGAGCTTCTCCAGTTCCTCGAGCACAAAGTCCACTTGTTTGGAGGTGGTGAGTGAGGCGATGTTTCCGTTGAGGTTTTTGCAGTAGTGCTGGGCGTTGTCATAGCTCTCGCGGCTGGAGTTGATCCTCAGGCAGGCTTCCCCCACCTGGCTCCATCCCTCACTGCACTGCTGGGCTGGAAAAAGGAGAGAGTCTGATGTATGATGATGTTATTATGTTAGTAACAATATAGGCCTACTCTCCCTTTATTTCCCTTAAATCTGTAAGACATAGACATGATTATACCTGCAAATACTGCAAGAGCAGTTGCCGTTTACACAGCCAACAGTTACCAACTCCTGCAGCAAATATCTAATTATTTTGCCTTTAAATGCTCCACTTTGTTGACCAGCAAGTCTCTTCAGCAGGTTGTGTACTGCAGGTTTTTGTTGCTACTTCTAGGGATGCACTGACCCGACTGAATCAGTCCAAATACCGATACCTGAGCTTTGGGTATCGGCCGATACCGAGTACTGATCCGGTACCAGTGTTTAGTCAATAAGCTGTATTTTCCACTGTATGAACGTTTTTATATGTAAGACAACATCAGGCTTGACTTACACATTGTTTACCAAATAAATCCATAGATATAAATGTACCAAGTTGTTATTTATAAAAATCGTTATCCATTACCGATACCTGATCCAGATGTTTGAGTCCCTATCGGACTGATATCCTACATCACTATCAGTATCGGTATCGTCGCACCTCTAGCGTTTTCATTAACAGCTGCCTTCTGTGAGCGGACAGCGGCGTGGTGGGCTGTAGATTCAGGTGATAACACAGCAGGTGCATCACTTCGAGGGAGCCCTTTCACATCGTCTTCACACCTCTCATTTGTTGCAAAAATATGAATTATTGATGTTTTAGACTAGAAGTTATATCGTTAGATAAATACTGCTCAACGGGGGGCACCATTCTATCAGGAAAAAAAGAATATAGTCATGTACGCAGATTGCAGGAAGTTCTTCTTCAAAACCTTAGGGGCCTAATATTTAGGACTTAGTGTGTATCTGTGTGTCATAGATTTAGAGGGAGTGTAATCCGTACTTATTTGCCTTGGAGAGATGGAGTGATTTTTGGAAGCCAAACTGCCAGTTAATTAATGCTTCTCATAAAAACAATATGGTGGCTCTCATTTAGATGTGTGTGTGCAAGTGGATGGCGGCATGTATCCATTTGAAGTGTACGAATCGTGCCGAGACTCCCTTTCAGGCATCAGAATCACTCACACACACACACACACACACACACGCACGCACGCACGCACGCACGCACGCACGCACGCACGCACGCACACGCGATTTGCAGCTCCCACTGCTGCAACAAGCCCCGAGGCGACAAGGCTTCCCGAACTGAAAATTATGGATAAAGTGACTGCAGCAATTCTTCAGATTCAGTCTGAGTCAACATTCGGGTGGGGGGGGGGGGGAGGTAAACTTAATAATCTGCCAAAACTGATAAACAACATCAGGCTGACATCTTGAAAGTACATCCCTGCAAATACCAAATGCTGTTTACAATACAATGTACAAATCCTAAACTTATTAAATATCTGTTTAAATATTCCCTTCGGGTCTGAATGTCGGTAGAGGCATTTATTACAGTGAACGCAACATCACCTCACAACAAAAGTGACTGCTTTGTGTTATGACGCGTTAAGTCTTACATCAGATTTCACCCATGAGCTCAAGGAGATCATGTGCAATAGTAAGTGCTACACTTACAGCAACAAACAGACACAGTAAACGTGACTCTGTTCTCAGGAATCCACAGCCTTCAATAGGGTGGTGTGTGTGTTCGTGCGTACGGAAACGTGCATCTTGGGGGTCCGACGTCCATCTTACCTGGCAAAGCGTGGCACTCCGACTGATTCTGGTCCCACTGACAGTTGAGATTCATCGAGCAGCTCTTGCAGTTGGCGAGCTTGCTGCACATCTGCTCGTTCCGCACCGGACACTCGGTGAAGTTCCTCACGGTCTACGGACGAAAGAGAGGAGAGAATAGAACAGACGGGACGGTTAAATCTTTGAAGATGGATCAGGAAGAGTTGAACTGGAGTTTCAGAGCGCGAGTGTTTCAGAAGAGCGCCGACGCCCCCTGTTGGACCACTCACTGAGGTGCAGTTGCTGGAGGCGGAGAGGCACTTCTTGTCGTCGCACCACTGGCACCCGTTGGTGTTGGCCGTACAGCTGGCGCAGTCTGAGAACTGGTAGCACCGCTCGTCCACTGTGACTGAAAAAGATACAACAGCAGTAATGAGTGTTTATATGGTCCAAAATCACACATTTTTTGGAATACATAAAAAGTATTTCATTTTAAATAGATGGAAATAGTTCCTCAGGAATAAGAAAGTAAACAGTTTCTTTGGCACTCAGCTTGCATGTAGTTGACAATATAAACATAAAACATGTTAGTCATTTCGAATAGCTGAGCGCCTAAATTACTGTGTTGTCACTCTTAAGGAGAAGTGTGGAAGAGCAGATTGGCTTGGAAATATTATTTCTTAAAACTTTGGACATCGTCTCTCTCTCACCAGCTTTAGGGGGGCAGAATGGGGCAGGAGCGAGGCTCCCATTAGCCATGCTGGGTTCCCAGGGGAGACAGTGGCCTCTGCTCCAGATGCAGCGGACCCCTGGCCCAGCCTTCACACACCCCTCCTCTGCCAAGAAGGCCTGGCAGCTGGGGGGTCGGTAAACAAGCACGTCGTTGAGCAGCACGCCGAAGAAGCCCCCAAACAAATACATGGACCTGAACGAAATGGTGACAGCAGAGTGTAAACAAGGAGGAACACAATAAAGAAAAACTTGACTGTTCTATTTTTGTAACTTCAGAGGGGGGGGGGGGGGGTGAGAGAGACTCACCCATTGCTGACCACAGCAGAGTGACCAAAGCGGTTGACATCCCTGTGCAGGTCTGGTTTGGGCAGGAGCCTCCACTCATCACAAGCTGAGGAAAACACGAGACGGTATACGTCAGGGAGCATCTGCTTTGTCTCTGTGCTTATAGAAGGTATTTTAACAAACATATATTCAAGCTACCGACACCACCGGAGAGGTCACCATTCAAACATGATGTCCAGAATAATACGAGAGTCCTACCAATGTCGTAGGCAAGGAAGTCAGCGGAGAAACACTTGGCGCCGTTGCTGAGTGCCGTGTCGTTGTGCGTGTTGCCGCCAAAGACGAGCAGGGTGCCGCTGAGGAGCACGGACGAGTGCAAGAAGCGCGGAAAGCCGCTCTCTCTCAGAATGAACCTAGAACACACGTGACAAGTGTTTCAAGGGCAAGCGTAACGAGAAACTATTTAACAAACAGTGTCATGTACAAGGACATGAATGCGTAATGAACATGTGGTTGATTTACCATGTCCGGGTGTTAACGTCGTAGCGGTAGAGGTCATCAACAAGGCCGAATTTGTTGGCAGGCGCCGCCTTATAGCCTCCGTGGACGTACACACTACCACTGGCGCCGTCATACGTGCTGCTGTGGCCGTAACCTCCCTGGGGAACGGCGCCTTTAGTCTCAGGCACCAGCCACGTGTTGGACCCTGACAAGGACACACAGAGAGGAAGCTGTTAATTCGAATGATGCTGCCTGTTTTGTACTTTATTAAAGTAAATAGAAGTCCCAAGCAAATACTTTTTCATGCGATGAGAGGGATATAAAAAAAACGTAGAGAGCTGATTAGAGTGAGAAAAAACAAACAGTCTGTTAAAGCTGTGACTCACGCAGGTTGTACTCCTGGACGTTGCCGATATAGTTGTAGACGGGGGAGTAGCCAAAGATGACCAGCATAATGGCCTCGCCCTCCTCTAGTGGAACGCAGTGGGCCGCGTGACCCTCCACAGCGTAGATCTGAGCCTGGGCCGGTGGGCCAACCACGGGGTTTCTCCGCTGCCACGTCCGACTGGGCACGTTGAACGCCCACAGCTCGTCCGTCACGTTACCCCAGCCCGCCTCCAGTTTCCCACCAAACATATAGATGTCGTCCTGAAAAGAGCAGAGTTGAGTGTTGAGTGAAAATGATGCTGTAATAAGAGTGAAATGAAACACTAACTTTGGTCAAAACATGGTATAAAATGCACCTTTTCAAACAAGCCTGTTTAGTTGAAATTCCTTCATCTTCTTACTATTAAAGTTATAGAGTGAAAGTGACTTGTGTGGTTTACTTTTGGTGCGGGCAAACTTTCATTGCTGTTTCGCCCCAAATTCCAATTTTCCCTCCTTCCTGCTAACATTAGCTTCCCATAGAGTCTATTTTTACTCGGAGAGACTGAGCCATATCTGTGTGTGGTTACCTGGTAGGCAGCAAGTGAGTGGCCGTATCTTGGCACAGGGCCACTGTTGATGGGAACTGTGTTCCAGATGCCACTCTCCAGGTTGTAGCTGCAGAGCAAAAGCAACAGAACATTAATGCATTAAAACTTATGCAGAAACACTGCAAGCGCTTAGCTTGTCCCTTCACATCAATTCATTTTTAACCACTTTGGTGAACACGGGAGAATAAATGTTTGTGGGCACGCACGATAAAACAGGACACCTGGTCATATCATCCCACATTGGTCATATATTATAAAATCCTTTTGGAGCTCAGGATATATTTTAGGAATCATTGCACCTGATGATGAACACATAGATGGAGCAGATGGAGAGAGCCTGTCCACTCAAAGAAGACGAAAACGGTTAACTCTGAGGCAGGATATGACTCAGCAGCGCAGAACTCAGTTCTGCATTTTATCTGGAGAGTCACCAAGAACACTTAATACTAAACTCTCAATTTAGCTAAGTGAATGCACAAACCATACATTCATAAAGCACACCGTTGAAACCTGAACTCTCACTCTTGCCAGTTTTGACAAAGCGAAACAGGTAGCCCCAACACCAGGTTATGGTTTTGTCAAGGGACACATGCTTGTGCTATGACTTACTTCAGAATCATCTGGAAGGAGCTGTAGTTGAAGGTGTATCCACCCACCACCCACATGACCTTATCTTGCACCACGGCCTTCTGGGAAGCTCTGGCGAGCGACGTGCCAAAGGGCTTGACGCTCGGTAGCACCCAGAAGGACTCGGTTGAAGGTACGGTTAGCGAGCAGTCTGGGCCTACAAGACAACAGGAGAAAGAAATGTCAGCATCAAGGCAGCAACAACAAGGTAACTGAAGTTCATGGCTCAACATTTCCAAAATGAAACCGCTCTATGGTTAGACAAAGCACCGAATGACGCCGAATCTCTTTCAGGGATGGACGCATACTTTCATTCCTACCGAGAGAAACTTTGAAGAGCAAACATGCCGCTCTCAGACCTAAACAAAAGCAAGACCACTCCTTAACCGAACATGACAGGCAGGGAGGTGTGAATATGTTAAACTGTGTGTGTGTGTGTGTGTGTGTGAATGAAGGCCGTGCTGAAAAAAAGAAAAACAAAACAACGCATGCCTCTGCTAATGATTCTGTCAAGTTTCATCGCGTGAAAGCATTTGTTTCCCACCAGCTGGCGGCACATAATAACGCTCTGTCACAAAGCTTATCGGCGTGTTACCAATCAGCATTATGACACAAATCAACACAGCTGTTCACACTTGTCTGCTAACGCGGTCTTCATTACATCTTCCTACACAATCGCCACAGCAGACACGGGAGGAGCGACAGCGTCTAACAACCTGTGATTGCAAAAGTATGTTGCATATGATTCATCGGTCAGTGTTTGTTTCCCCTTTACTTTTCAAATCTTTTGTCTCTACAAAACAATCAGATGACTAAACTACGTTGACAGTGGAAAAAGAAAAACGTGTTCTGCCAGAACAATGACATTCTTAATTGGTTTAAGCCATTCTTTGGGATCCGGAAGTTTGCGGACATCTTTTTGGGGGATTTGGACGGAGCTCACTGTTACCTTGCCAGCTGTCGTTGCAGACGCACAACTTCTCCCCGGTGAGGTCGCAGTAGCCGTGGTCGGGGCTGCCGCAGTTGTTCCTGCAGTAAGGGATGTCGCAGGCCTCGCCTTTCCAGTACTTGTCACATTCACAGTACACTCTGCTGGCGGCCGAGTTACCTGGGGTGCACTTCCCGTGACCGGAGCAGTTATTGGGGCAAGAGTTGATCCTGCACAGAAGGATGCGTGTTTCGGTTATCCAACACTGCATTGCACTATTTAGGCCGCTCACAGACTTTTACTTGGAGACTGGGGAAGATTAATGAGTATCATCTAGCGTTTGGAAAAGGTGCGGCGGATAAAAGGATTAGTAATAATTGAAAAACTATTGAGCAGGTCACTAACAATGAATAGTGATTTTTGCTGCAGGTTTTAGTCCAGCAGAAAAAGCACTTGTACCAGCCTCTTTGTTTCTGAAATGTGGGACGCAGAAGCATTCTACCATCAATCAGCAGCTGAGAGAGAAATAAATGGACCTGGAAAACGGCCAACTGCTGCTTTAAAATCAATCAATGAAAAACCTGAAAAATGTCTTTTAACTCAGGTTTCAGCTCAAATGGAGCGCCTGGATACTCACGAGTAAAATATTTCAAAGCCTGTTAGGTTGTAGGCGGCATCGCTGAAAAAGTGTAGTAGTGCGTAGCCTGAAGTCGTCTCAACCTCGGGAACCGTCTCATTTCCTCTGATCTCCGGCACGATAAGACCGCTGTACAGAAGGGCACAACGTTCATTGGCATCAGAAACAAAGCCGTGACGCTCTGCTAAATCAGAAAGACCAGACACCTGCGACATTCGGTGAAGAGGAAATTAAACAGCCACATAATCATGCCCACGTCTTAACACAACATCCACCCGACCAATACTTATTAGCTGTTTATAATCGATACGTATTAAACTTCCTCACCTGAAAACAGCAACCTGGGGGGCATATATCGAATCCCCGTCATAGACGTACATGTGGTCCCAACTACATTCTGTGGCAAAGTGGTTAAATCTTAACCGGAGAACAGCATTCGGACTGCAGAAGAAACAATTAAATAAGGGTTTAGGTAGTAAACATTACAGAAGTACACTTCCTTAAAAACTTTATGCTACGTAATTAAACTTGGCCTCAGTAGAACATGGCAATTTACAGAAGTACTCACTAGCCCTCAATGAGCCAGGTGCACTTTGTTTTGTACTTGTAGTTGATTGGACCGTCGGTGAGGTATCCCGAGGGCTCCGTCAACCTGAAAGATCACAGACGTCGGCACGGTCAGCACAGCAATAATACGTTTCCTCATGTCGAAGTGCATTTCAAATCCAGACAGTTCCTCCAATGGCTGTACATGTAAGAGTAGCAATAAACAGGCCACACACACACACACACACGCACACACACACACACACACACACACACACACACACACACACACACACACACACACACACACACACACACACACACACACACACACACACACACACACACACACACACACACACACACACACACACACACACACACACACACACACACACACACACACACACACACAGTCTGTATTTACTGCTGTCAACTAAGTTAATTCCATGAAAGTGGAGGAAGCGAGAGCATCTTTGACCACAAGTGGTCATCTAATGTGTTGTGTTGAGTTTCTCTGAGACATCAGATACGGAAATAAAAAATAAATGTCTGTATGTTGTTGTTTCAAATCTATTCAGTGGTCCCACTGTTCATCAAAAAACGCTCCAAAATCACATCTTGTGTATCCTCACCTGCATTGAAAAGTGTTGTGTGTAACTTGATGTTGTCAAACATTGTGTAAAGTGTTTTTGCGAGTATAAAATGAAAAGCACCCGGCTCTTTAGCCGAGGCAGCTCTCGTGTCCTGGTTCAAAGTCTTCTAACTCATATGTCCGACATCAGTGTCACACATTACATTCCATTCAAAGTCAGTCAGCGCCTAAAGTCCATCTCTGTCAACCGAAACATCCAATCATCTGTCTCTTAAAAAGGTTCAGCTGCTCCTTTCTGCTAAAGCCTCCAGACAATATTTCAATATTCATCTCGCAAAAGACCACAGTAGTGTGTCACAATGATAGATGAATATATATATATTATTAAAAAGGACAGACGCAAGTCATACCAAGTTCAATTAATATGATTGCTTCCATTTTTCTCTTCTTAAACTAACATCCCTTAATAATAGTAATAGGAAATAAGGACAGAGGAGATAATAAAAACAACAAACAACAACGAATGGAAAGGAAAGAAAAAAATACAACTAAAAGATAATGATGATGAAACCGAAATATTGAAAAATGTCTAAATCATTAACAAACAAAAACACCAGCATGGAGGATGGCAGACAGCCCAAATGATGTACACTGTGGATAAATGACTTTTAAATTGAAATGCATCACTGTCCCACATCACAAGGAAGACAGATAACCCAAAACTATTTTCTCGACACAGCAACGCATTTTCTGGTTTTGCAACGTATTAGACTTTGATAAAAAAAAAAAAAAAAAAAAAAAAAACTCATTTTGGAAGTCAAAGTTGAGACAAAGACTCCATGAATCTGTCGGTCGACACCGTTCAGGCCTCGACATCACAGAGAGACAGAGCCCCGGTTCTGTTATTTCTGACTCGGGAAGCTTCACAGATACATACCGGCTCTCGGGGGCGGTCTGAGTAACACAGAAAGTGAAACGTATTCCCTTTTATGTCCACGCATTGTTTTAGATGCGCAACATGATCCGAGATTACTTTCCATTTGGAGGTTTGTTGACAGGATAATGGCCTAAAGATGGGTTGCAATCTCATAAAAGAGGCGATGTTATGTTTTTGATACGATCTTGACACCTGACAGAAAACATTTTCCAAAAACATTGTTCTGTTTTTTTTGTTTACAACTCACATTATAAAAGAAGGTATTATGATAGATATGCGTGAGGTGCATCTACAGATTGATGGTCTTTATCCGAAGACTGTTGATCGAGGTGAACCCTCGATGACACAAACACCCAGCAGCGTGCAGCCAGCATTGGAGTCGGAGCGCCGCAGACATCCAAGAGTGATGAAATTTACATGCAGCACTTTGGACTTCCCAGGGAAATGCTATGCTGCGTCTGTCCCTGAACATTTCAAGACGGTACGTTCCCATTGGCCACTGTGACGTCCGGTCCTTTTGAGGGAAGCCACAGCTTGTAATGCAGCCGTGTTTAATTGGTCATGTATTAACCCGTTCCACTGACTGCAGAAGAGCCGAACAGTTCAAATCTAACATTTTAGTGGTTTGTCTCGAGGTGAAGAGGAGGTTATTCCCCGACAACATGCCTCATTGACAACCCATACAAAACCTCAGACACATCAGGGGCAATGCTAATTACTGTGATCAAAGCCTTCTGTAGCACAGAGTCACCTCAGGTGTACTGAAAAGCCATCAGACTGCTCCTGTCAAGAGTCACACTCCAGATATTATTATACAGCAGTTTGACGTTTATTTTTTCCTCAAAGCGACTTTAGGCTCCTTTCTCTGGCAAAAGCTTAAGAAAATTAGTCTTTTAAGGATTTTTTTGTAATTAATGCAAACGCCTCTGGCAGGAAGTCACTATAACGTCGCATGGTCCATGCTTACATGTGCAGATTGGATCGGACATGTGGGTAATACATGCCTGTATCTCAAGTGAACACGTATACATCACAAACAACTAATTGAAGGATTGAAGGAGGCTACAGGCAAAGAGAGAAACGATGTTTTGGACTTTAAGTCGAACGCAACAAGTAATTTGAATAAGTCAGTCAAGTTTGATGGGCCCTTTTCCAACATTTTATAGACCAATCAATCAAGGATGATGCAAATAATTACCTGTATCAGAACCTAAAATATAACATCGTGGGTTCACATTATCAAAGCTTTGGCTAGTGATGAATCCAAGCATTTTAATAAAGTATTCTTGTCCCATATTAATACTTATTAGAAATAAAACCCTGTGTCTTCCAGGCACTGAGCTCAACAGGTCTTTCATCTAGCAGCTCATTCAAAAGTAAAGTTAAGTTTTGAGCAACAGTCGGCTTGTTTAACTGATTCAAAGTGTAAAAAGGGGGGTTTAACTTTGTCATTTGAGGCAGTTTTTTCATTAACGTGGTCTGTTTGCTGAGTGATCTCCACTGACAGTTAATGGAAAACAGACACTACTGGGTTAAATCAGCTCCTAACCTACTTTGAGTGGCTCAGACCATTTTTTAAAAACTGAATATGATGATAGTTATGACAAACAATGAAGTGATCTGGTGTCTAGTAAAAGATGGAATCGCTTTAAGTGCATGGCCACTTACTTGAACCTCCCTTGGCAGTGCTGGCACTGGTCTCCGACCCATCCTCGGTCACAGATGCACGATCCGTTGACACATTTCCCAGAGAGACAGTTCTTGTCGCACGGTTTCGCCGGGGACGCGTGAGTGACCAGCACAAAGTAAAACAAAACATAGACCACCAGGTATCTGTTGAGGCCCCGCAGATCGCTGTGGGGGGCTGGTTTGGGTCCTAACATAAAGAGTTCCGCCTTACATTTCCCCCCGGGATGCATGTTTACCAAGCCGAGTAAAAGACCCGGGGCCTTCACGTCTGCTCCGGGGGAGAGAGCCTCGGCTACTCAGGCTGCTTCACTTACAACAAAGAAGTCCTGCATATTCGCTGATTATTATGCATATTGGCATTACGGCTAAGCTAAGCCCGGCTGCGAAAACGTAACGTTAGAGGTTTTCTTTAGGAGGCTGCTTGTTTAACCGCATGCATAGACTCGGAGTGGGAGGAATCCCCTCTTCACTCTTCCTCTTCTGGGAAGAACCTACCCAAAAAAGAGCCGAGCGTCTATTTGAGCTAATTAAGCGGCTAACTCGTTGAATACTGTGACTAGCTGGTACATAATGTGTTAGCATACGTAGCTTATTTACAGTTGTTGGCCTCAGCTGGGTAACGTAACGCTACTGCGTTGAATCGAGACCTCTACTCTCTATTACCGAATGCCATTTCAGCAGCCATTTTAACGCGTAAACAATCCGTCACACCGACACCGGGATGTATATTGCAACATGCGACGGCGCTTTCCACAAAACCGCTACAATTTAGCCGGATCTTTGGCCCAGAAGAACAAAGGGGTTGTGGTGTCGTAGCCCTGGACCCAGTGCGAAGGCTGCCGCAGTCAACATGGATGTGGTGTGATGTGGGAACTGGAAGGCTATTCTTGCCGACTGGAGGGGGGCATCGAGCAAATACTTTGAACTGTTGTTGGTCCTCCTGGTCTGTTCCCGCAGCAAATGTTAGGCTCCTTCAGACGTTGGCTTCGTTGACAGCAGTGTGCGGTGGTGTTTCCTTGTATTCCCGTGGAGAAAAAGCCCCGCTGTCGCTCTCAAAACATGACAAGAACCCGGGAACCGATGGGTTTGCTAGCGCAGCGACACTAGACAGTTCATCAGGTTGGAGAAAACTAAACAGAGGATGCGCATGCGTACTAGATACGGGTGCTATTTAAAGGTACAGTGTCAAAAAAACAAAAAAACATCAGACGATTCTATGCGGCATTTAAAAGCTGGATGTGTTTTAAGTTTTTCAGGTCAAATGTTTCCAAACTTAGGTTCATAGGCCATTTTGTCCTTGTCCTTGGACCTTGAAGTGTTAAATATCTCACAAGCAGAGAGCACTTCTCAATAAAATACAGCGGTACTAACTTACGGAACTGTTTACTCATTTGGTTACGTCTTCCTTAAAGTCAAACCGAGAACATTTCAGAATGACTTTACGCTCTGTGTGATGGTTTTGTGTTTTTTTATGTCATGTATCATGGAATCTTATTCAACTACAAGTAGGATACATTTCCAGTATGTTGTCCTCTACTTGCACATTAATTTCCATTCTTAATATTTGGTTATATCATTTTTTAAATTTCAGCCTGTGCAAATAAACAAAACGGATGCAAAAGTGTTTGTTGCTTGTTTCTTTGGTTACAATTTAAAGTATATTAACAATATATGAAACATAGCAGTGGGTGGTTTATTGCAAATATTCAACAAATGTAACAATACATTGCAAATAGCCTATATGTTGATCCAAATATTAGATGTATGGGATCTGCTGTTTAAGACACTGAGTGCAGTTGAGTGTCAAAAGCAGGCAGGTGGTCAGTCCAGTTAAAAGAAATATCACACAGCACAAATTATGCAATTAAGTGAAATAAGTTATGTGTTAGTTAAAATCTAAATATTCATACATTTTGTATTCTTGGCTCTTAATAGCACATCATTCAACACTGTACCCATGTGAGATGACAGTGAGGACGGTAAAAGGTGTACGGAAATAATAATACAAAGGAAAGTTGCTCTCGTGGTTCCTGAGAGGTCATTTTCACAGATTCAATTGCCCTTTGGTTGAACTTAACCAAAGCAAAGAGGCTAAACTTCTGCCTCTGCATTTGAAGAGTATGTGATTTACATGTAAATTTGTCTGTGAAAATGATGTTCACATCCCACTTGACGTCCTGGCACATTTTCAATTCAGTGAAAAGGTCAAGGAGGGACAGGAGCTTTTTAATAAAGTCTCTCGTCATTCATGTGTTTGAGGAGGCTCTATTGTCACCGTGCTCTAACATCAGATGCAGTACTTCGCTCTGAGAGACCGCTTATCTTTCTCTGAGATGAGGCTAGTCAGAGTGATGCCTGCTGCCAAACTGAGGAGTCCGACAGATCTAAGCTTTGGTGGAGTATTTCATTATGTGAAGCAACAGGGCGAAGAGAAATCTGAGATGTGCCTCTGTTTGTGTTTATCATACAGATGCCGATTCATTGGCAGATGGATGCCGGCATAGTGTTGGACATGAAAAGGGCTTAATTCTTCTTCTGTCTTTTCATATAGTAGATGATGTCTTTAAATAACAGAAAAATCATCATTAACTTTCAAGTATGCAAGAATTCCACATGTATTTGTCATTTATCTGGAGCCGTCCACACTTCTACATCTACACCTCTAGGTGGTAATGTTGCACAGCAACTACAGGCATGAATGTAATACAGTGGGGTACAGACTTCACCAGAGAAACTATTTTGGTTCAGGGCTGGTAGAGTAGAGCAAGAGTAACTGAAGTTTCTGTTCTGACTGTTTAGGTTTCATAAAGCACAGCTGTTAATGTTAGCGATGGCTCCGTTCTATTCAAATGCCCCAGTAGTAATTACAGTGTGACAGTGAACCAGCATGCACAAGACCCTGAAACTGAAGCAGCTACATTGAATTCAGCCATCATTGATTTAATTATTTAGCCGTTCTTTTCTGTGACACAACAAAATGTGTTCTCAGCGAAAGGCTTGTACTGTTTTTTTAGGGAAAAGTTAGAGCAAATTAATATTCAACCATGACACCAAATCATGTCAAGAATATCCATCTAATATCAATATTCATACTAGAAGAGGGGAATTTTTGCGTTTATTTATCTGTTTTTTTCATCGTTATTTGCACTAGATGGTCGATTGAGATAAAAGTCTGTTGAGAGATTGTCTTTGATTGTATGAACATATTTGACTTTACTGCATATATCCTGTTTGATGTAATATCTAATGTTAGTAATAGTGACAAAGAAGTAAGGCAATAAGTGTATTTTGTGCATTTCGGGGAATTATCTAACTACTTGTCCTCTGCTTGGTCTTATTCAATACAGGAGATCAGAGTTCAAAAATCCCTCTCAGTGCTCCCCAAACACAACCTACCTGGCAGGCGAGATTTAAGCCGTCACAAAAGGTATCGCCTCAACATTTTCTCAGCTCTCCCATGAGTCATCCGCACACACTTTGAAATATGAAGAACCACTGTTTATTTTCCACAGAGGTTACCGTGAACTTGAGCACACATGAACTAAAGACAATATTATCCCGCTATGACTTAACACTCTCCTACGTAAGCCACGGGAGAGCCTCTCGACGTTTAGTCAGGTGCACGCACCTCTGTGGCGCAGGGAAACGAGAGCCATCTTTACAAGGTGCAGTGTGCAGCCGGTACCCTCTGCATTCTTGGTCTAAACATTCTTAAAACAACAGGGAGGTACAGCAGAGTCAGTGGATTCAACTTTCTTTTGGAAATTCCCAGACTTAACAGTAAGAGGTTCAGACTAGATTAGATGAAAATACCGAAATAAATGGGGGGTCTCTTTTCAGGGGATTGGTTGTGCATCGTGTGTTTGTGTATATGTGTGCAAACATGGGAAAGGCCCCTGAATCAAAGAGGGTCCAGTGCTAATATGGAGTTGAGTCAGTGACCTTTGTCCTCTGATTCACAGCTGAGGAATGCTCTTTGTGCTCCAGCAGAAAAGAGGAGGGAAGCCCGCTCCATCGTCGCACCTTTGACTCAAAAATGTGATCTTGTAAAGTTCAAGTGTGTCTGACCCACGGCGAAACTTGTATCACCCTTGTTCGACCCCTACACATAAATACCCCACACATATGGGCAAGCACGATGACCCGAAATCATCCAAATCTGAACGTTGAAGACTTGAAATCACCCGTACGGCCAGGGGCTCACAAATGTCTGCTGCACAATAGGAATTCCCCTGCTGGATTAAGAAGAGAGCTCTTTTGCTGTAGACGGACAGACAAAGACAGACCACCCTTGTATTCAGTTCATGCTGAGCCATCATGCCTGACTTACATTCACACTTTCGCCATTCGCTCAAGGCCATAGCGTAAAGTGTAGAAAAAACGGTGACATCACCAGTTGACTTTTAGCTGACCCGTGAAGTCTGCGCACAGATTCAGACTGATAGACACCGCTTCAAGGCGGAGAACTGAATCATTGCCGTCATTGCAGTTGGCCTAGAAGAAGGTGAAAAGACTTGGTCAAGTGCAAGTTTTCTTTTGTATTTGTGCATAACAACAAACACAAAAATATTGAGCCAGGAAGTTGACACATAAACAGACAACAAAAAAGCATCAATTGTCCCACTGTATTGAATAAATATGGCATCAGCCTTTGTTGCGATAAATGAAGAGCCAGACTTTTCTTCAGAATGAAAACTCAACATCTTATTTCTGGAAAATACAGTGCACATGGATAATAACCTGGTCTTATACTATTAGCTTTACATTCATAAAGGTTCTATTTAAAAAAACAGATTTTAAGCTATGACATCGAGAAAATCCCGCTAACACACCAATCACATTCAATTTGAACCATTATGTTCTATTTCCACTTGGGGAAATGATCAGAGGATATTGCTGCTCGTTGCATATTCACACACACAGATGTGCACACGTGCACTGCAGAAATATTGCCATCAACGCTCAGAAATGAGTTTGCATCAACACGCAGCAAAGGAGAGATCCCCAGTGGCAATGTTTGTATCTTTGTGACGAATGGGGTTACAGGTGGAAATCAAAGCTGGGAAAATCTGTGCACTGGATTTGAACAAGACACTCTTCACTCTTTGAACAATTCATTTGCTTCAGAGGAACTAGTCATGGGAAAGTAGAGGAAAGCTCGTTGCCTGCATGTGTGTGCATTACAGAGAAATAGAGTAGATGCCTAATACTAGCAATATTATCTTTTCTTTTTTTAAGTTAAAATGTCTGTACAAAGAACTTAAAATCTTGGCACATAGAGAGGGGCAAGGACACCTCACCTCTGGTGAATAAACTATTCATGATAATTCATCATCAAAGTTGTGAGATCACAAAGGTCGCCATTTCTTGCACAGTTTTCAGTGGAAAGGGTTGTCACAATACTGTACAGCAGGGAAGTCCTTAGTTGTGTCCTCAGCCTCTGTTGAGTTCGGATCTTGACCTCGTCTGACCCCGGCGGCCGCCGCCTTCCTTCGGGGTGTCTTCTCAGCCCCGTTAGAGGATGGGTGAATATGTTTTTGAAGAGCTGAACCCTCTTTCATGACTAATGTTACTTTACTCAGACATGTGATCAATTAAACACATGGCGTCTTCACGAGGGAACTACAGAGGGACACTTGGACTGTCATGTGCCTCGATGTCATATATGTCCCCTGTGAGTAAAACCCAACAACAGTGACATGAAGCGGGCCCTCCATCAGGGCTTACAGTCTGCAGATAGTGAGCCACATATAGAGAGTGAATCATTAACCAGCAGCACTATATATCAGCACTTATCTTCAGCGTGACTGGGGCAATAATAGGCGAACTATAACCTTTACTAAGTGTTTCTCTGGTCTTGCGCTTTTGCTACTCAACCACACAATCGCGCTGACTGCGCCTGCGCTCCGTATGTTACTGTATAAGACCTTCACCAAATTAGAGGCTTCATATAAAAACACTCGGATGCACGTCATGCGGTTTAATCGTTTTGCGGTAAAACTGCATGACATTCCTTACCTCCACCACGTCACGGTGCTCCCACGGTTGTCTGATCACTTTTCTGTTGCGTTAACAGTGTTTTTTTAATAAAGTCACTAACTGTATATGTGTAATAATAACATCGATACCATGTTAGTTTTATCCTGACACCGTTCTCTCTGTTTCCTTCTGATCCGACACACTCATTTGCGGATTAACTGTGTTTTTGACAGATACAATCTGACCTACATGTCAGTCAAGAATCACGCAAATCTGCAGTCGAACCAGTCAGACATCGCACGTGTTTGTCTGAAAACCAGGATTTAGGAACTCATAGTAAACAAACCGAATCTGAAGATCGCCTAGACGCCCCCCCCCCCCCCCCCCCCCCCCCGCCCCCCGCCCCCCTCAGAGTGAACCTCTTCCTCACTTTGTTCCGGGACCCCCGTGAGTGTCTCTGACTGACACCTGGAAAAAAAAACACTCTTCCAAGAGCAGCCGAGCTGCGGCGCGGATGCTGCATGCGGGAGGAGGTGCGGCAAAAAAAAGCTAGATTAGGAAGACGAGGAGAGAGCGCTGTTGTTGCGTCAAATCTCGACCCAGCCAGTCAGTGTTGTATTGTTGAAAACGGGAGCGTCGGGGCTGCACTCCGCAGAGTTTCTCCGTCCCTTCACAAACTTTTTGGGGATTGTTTGATTTATACGAGAGGAGGGAAGCGAGGGCTACCAAGGTGAAACAGCGAGGGAATGGAGAAGCACAAAGGTAAGAGGAGGATTTATTTTTGTTTTATTACTTTGTGTCAATAACACGAGCTGCTGACTTCTTGTCCGTGTCCATGTCATCGCTGATGAAGGATCTTCATGGAAATTAATGCTTTGCAACTATTTTGCAAAGGTATTTGACAGTAAATGTTTCAAAAGAATATACCAAAATATGACATTTATAGATTTTGGATGCATTAGAGTCTTTTGTATGTTGCCAGATCCGGATAGAAAGGCTTTTGTTTTTAGTTAAGTTTTTATACCATGGACATATAAAGACATATATATCTCCTGATAAGTACATTTTAGTTTATATTACCTGGTCACCTGTCTCTAAAATGGTATAATAATGTATAGGTAGCCTGCCAAAATATTCTGTCATGTCAATAGTGAGCTGCCTTTGGGCAACAAGTCCTCGGAGTCAGAGTTGAATGCATCCTGTGTCACCAACGAAATGAGGATGTGTGGCTTATCCTATAACCGCCCCGCCATCCAAGTGGGCTCTATAAAATAGTTTACACTGTGGCCACTGATGAATTCCAATAGCAGCAACATTGTTCCCACAGCATTCCTCAAATGCCTGCAGTTATTTGTCCAAGAGGGATGAGCGAGGCCGTTTAATACTTCCTGATTGACAAAAAACAAAGAGTTTGAATGTAGTCAGTAGAATGATTGGCCAATGCAGTGCACCTCACCTTGCCCGTCTGATCGTGTAAAGAAAACAAGCAGGCCAGTTAGAGGGGAGGTTAGTCATCTTTGGAGCTCAGCAACATGACATGTGGACCAGCATAAACACAGTATGAATCCCCCTCACCACCACCGGACCGGGTGAGGCAACTGGGTGGACTCGCTGGACTGAAAACAATGAGCGACTAGTCTAAATGGAATGGGATCACCACAATTTGAAATTCTTGCTGCAGCATTCCTGTTCTCCAACTGACTGGACAGCCCCGTCTGTTTACTCCCACACTGTCCCAGAGTAAATAGCCATTGTTGCAGTTTCTTCATTCATCTATCCAGCACACGGAGAGCTGAAACAAGAATAACTGATTAGATGAGAGACAATAACTTAATCCCCATGATTGAGTCATTTTCAAGCAAATATTCCAGCTTCTCAAATGTGAAGATGCGCAGCTTTTTCTCAGTTTTATAAGATTGTAAATTGAATATCTTTGCCTCTAGGGAATTGTGATGGGGATGTTCCACTCATTTCTGACATTTTATAGACGACTAATCGATAATGAGAAGTTGCAGCTCTAATCATGTTCAATATCTCAGCGTACAGTGATTTTGACAAATAGTCGGGAGGAGTTGTGCATCTTTTGATTGTTGAAACTAATTTGTTGCAATGGATAGCCTATACGGCATGATGCAATATTGTAAAGTGGTTTTCAAAGGTGGGCATTGCAGCATTAATTCGATTCTGATCAACTGATAGGCTTTGAATACCTCGAGAATGGTTCCACTTTCTACATCACTTCTATCAGTTGAAGACAGGAGCTCCAGTTATGAACCAAAGACATGTAGATCTGAGTAAAGATAATGTAATTCAAAAGGAGAGATGGAGATCTGAGGGCAGGTGGAGTGACGCAGGGCAATGATCCTCCACCTGGTAGAATGTGCCGGTGTGTGTGGCTGAAATAAAGACTGGAGTGTACTCTTTCGGCAGCTGTATGCAGCAGCACCGGGACACTGAATTAGATACTAACAAGCCACAGGCAGCCAGTGGAGGAGGTACAGTGAAGGGAAACCTGGGAAAAGTCAGGGGGCTGTCAATGACAAGGAGAGGCATTGTTTAGTATTCTGGATATGCTCCATTTGACTCAAACCTGACTCACGCAGGTTTCATTCGAGAGGAACGACTTTTCAGCAGCTCATGTCGCTGATTCTCACACCTTCTGCCAGAGATGAGGATCAGATTAGTGAAACCACCTGGAGCTGTGTTTGGTTTGAGAGTCCTTTGGGCTGTGATGTTTGAGAATCATTGTTGCAGTGGAGGACGTACTTCAGTAGCTCAGCAGACAGATGAATGGAGCATTTCTTTTTATGCAATTCATGGCTCATTGGTTGCTTTAAACATTTTCAGAACAATAGCCTAAATAACATACAAGTACATATATAGAAATAAAAGAAAGTGTCATTTTCCTAAATATTCCAATGAAGGAAATGGAAATGTTTTTGTTTTGTTTTACAAGATCCTCTCCAATATTTGTTATCTTAATTTCCTTGTCAGTCAGTGCCTTCCTCCTCGTGCCCTTGCTTGTTTTGCTTTCCGTGTTATTATGGATCCCACCAGTGTCTGGGTGAATCCACTGTGCCGGCTGCAGGCTCTTTTTCAGCTGGGTTTCACCCAGAAAAGCAGTGATGGGGGTTTGTGATGATGATGGCTCCTTTTCTTGCCTCCAGCGTCAGCCGTCTTCTTCCAACAATAATCTGATTCTGTGATCACTGCCAAAATAAAATGCAAGACAAATGGAGGCAGACTGACAGATGTATTGATGGACATTTTTGAAGTGGATTGTTCGCTTGACACACAAGCAACTTATTAAAAAACTGAATCTGTTGGCCTGTTGATGTGTCTTGACAGGAAGATTAGGACTGATTCAGACAGTTTCTGTTGCATGAACTAAATAATGTAAAATTAGCTTTTAACCAATTGCACCACCATTTTTATGGTTATGGTTTTTTCAGCAGTACATGTTTGTTTGCACAGTATTATTTGATGTAGTGTCAAAAACAAAAATTCTTGATCCTGAAAAAGTTATTTTCACTTTCACTTTCACCCAGTGCTGGCAATAGTTTCAGAGCTGCTGGTGTTTTATTTGGCCTATGTCTGTGAACGGCAGGATCCTGTCAATCAAAATGACTCTCAGTCAAAATAAATGGTGCAGTTTGGGTGATATCAGTTGAAAGTTAGAGTTTAAAAGGCGCTTTACAGTATAGCATGACAATGTGACGGAGTCAGTGGGTTTGACCTCCCATGAGCTCAGCAGAGGCAGGCTGAGATGAAGGCCATCAGCGCTGGCATGGGGTCTCCCGGTTCACTTGTGTGTGTGTGTGTCATGGGCTGTACTTGCCAACGGGGAGTGAGTGGAGTGTGGGTAATTCAGGAAGCTGGGGCTATAAAAATGATGAAAGAAAGACGGTCTTCCTGATATGTGGCAGTGCAGCGCTCCGTGTGAGTTTTTGGCCCTCTGGGTCTCGCTCCTGTTCATTTACAACACATCAAACATGGCTTTGTTTATTGGATACAGGAGCTCTGGATAAGACATGTATTGTGTGTGGAGTTTTTTTTTTTTTTCTCTCACCAGGTACTCTTTTGAAGGAAATGGTACTCTCTTGTAATCACACACACATGCACGCTCACCAGTTGTTACTCTCCCTGCAGCCCTCCTGGCCACTTATCTGTGGGATAATAACCAAGCAGAGAAGCTTTTATGTGGGTGACTCCGAGGCGGCATTGCTAGTTAGTTTTTATTTGTCAGCAGCTGCTTCTAGTCTGTCGCTTTCTTTCTCATCAAGCCAAGACTGCAGAGCCTTGTACAGCTTCACTTTTCCTCACGTGTGAATCTGCATGGTATATACATACATAGACCCCCCCACACACATACACACCTCCGAATATCTAGAGGACGATGCCTTTGACTGGGGTCCTGTGGAGCGAGGGGATGTATACGGAGAGAGGAAGATTTAAGGAGGGATGTAGGCAGGGAGCTGCATTAAGAGGAGGAGGTGGAACCACACTGAGCCTCTACTGCACCATGGCCCGAGGCCGACAGAGTTTTCATCTCTGCGATGAGAAATATCAACGGGAGAGAGAAAGAGTCATGGAGTTGTGTGTTATGGAACAACTAGTCTGGAGTCACAATATTATCTGTTCCTGGCAAAGTAGATTGCTAACATACATTGAGTTTTCTGCGTGTTGTACTGCACAGATCAGTAATGCAGTTTGGATATTGACTTGTTTTGGATGTAAAAATGTCTTATTTGCCTGGCTCCCATCAAGAAACTGGTCCCCACGTTACACATTTGATCCATTGTTAACATAAGAACATCAGAGCAGTATTAATATATATTTTATTTATTATATTTCAAACGTTCACTTTCCAATTATGCCACCATTTAACATCGTTTAAGAACAGTTATTGGCTTTTGTCCCACAGCATCGTTAACATTCCTGTACAGTAATATGTAATATAATACTGACTAACATTGTTAACATTTGACATTAAACTTAGCCCTCAACAGGCTCAATTAATTCATCATAAGTTTCAAAAATCTTGTTAAAGAAATGAATTTATCAGTATATATCAGTATAAATGGCAGATTCTGACATGGTGCTTTTCTCACTTCTCACATCTTTGATTTTTCTCTACACTCTCTCTCACACAAACACACACGCGCGCACACACACACACACACACACACACACACACACACACACACACACACACACACACACACACACACACACACACACACACACTCACTCTTCATGTCATCAACTAAGCCAGAATGTTGAACCTTCAGCTCAAGCATCCATCTGCAGGGACTACAGTAGCATGCGCTGCATCCTAATCAAGATGAAGTTGCTCAAGTACACCAGGGCCCCTTCCTATAAAAAACCCCAAAAAGATTGACTTGGATTTTTAGAGCCCATTAGAATGTTTCAGCTATAAAAACTGCCTGATTTCTCCAAGGGCCGAGCTGTAAGGCTAGGATATCACCAAGACAGCACAGATCTGAAGAAAGACTGGGAGAAAGAAAAGGCTGATGGGGAAAGATAAAGCGTGAGATGAATAAAGGCGAGATTCAATAGTTGGCACAGAGGGAAGATGAAAGAGGAGAAACTTAAAAAAGAGAGTGGAACTATGCTTTTCAAGTGACTCCTTTACAGCTTGATTGTTTTAACATTTGCAGTCCACATACTCTCTCTAGTCTTTCTTACTTGCAGTGTTTTGAGCCTTCTCCACTCCCTTTTAAACTTGTTCCTCACATGACATAGGAGCTTCTAATCACATTGATAAAACCTGGTTAATATTTAATTGTGCCGTAGCTGCACGCCTCAAGCGTATTTTTGCATCTGCCAAAAAAAGAAAGAAAAATAAATAACAATTCAATTATTATTTTTTTAAACAGTAGACACAGGATGTACGTACTAATAGTTAATTATGAGACTGATGGTTTCAATTTCACCAAACGTACAGCAACTGATTCCGCTGACTTCCTCTTCTCTGGTGGAAGTTGTGTTGAATAGCACAACAAGCTGCTGCGGCTTTACAACCAGTGGATTCTGCCGACTCTTCGGCCATGACAAAACCGCTGGACAACTTCAAGCTCCTCCTACATCACATTTTTTCCCACAGTGTAAAAAAACACTTCCTGTCACTCGTAGATTACCTCCTTTCTGACCTCAAAGTGACAACAAGACTGACACCGATTTTATTTTTAAACCACTTTCACATTCTAACCATGCCAAGTTTGTTTCCATGATGTTTATAATGGAGGAAAATGAGCCATTGTTGATTCAGGAATAATGAGCCTGTTTGGCCGCCCCGTTGTCTATGAATGAATGAGTCCTCAAAGCGCTGCTGTATTTCACTCAGGTTGTCAATAACTCTGCAGAATCTGCTGTGTTGCCATATGCCACAAGCAGATGAAGTGTGGAGGATCTTCTAAAAACCAACACATCCCAGTGGTTTTTAATCACAGCAACGCACTAAGACAGGAACTTGTAAACACTAACCTTACAGTATATATCCATCACATATGAATACACCTTATTATTGAAACATAGAATGGGACAAGACAAGGAAATACCGATGCCCGCCTTTTGATCAGATGAAGACTGCAGAGGGACTGACGAGCAGAGTTTATGTTGCATGTGTGAAGAATCTGAAGTGACACTTTGTTTGCCGTGAATGTGTCTTGCAACCAGAATTGAAACTGACACTGTTGCATGCTCATATTTCACACTATTTTTCCACTTTTATAGTTTTTCTCATAGACTGGTTAAGATATCATGTTAAAACAGTCACCTAAAGGGAAATAAAATGCCACACTTAAGATTTCTTTACAAAGAGATTGAGCTTGTTAAGAAGTTCAACATCCTACCGGTCTTTGCTTTTTATGGGGGCAAAGTCTTTGTCATTCCTTTCCGTGTACATGCTGTATGCTGATAACAATATTTGCTAACTCTCATTATAGGTGAGGTTTCAAACCTTTTATGTGACAACTCAGGGCAATGTTGACTTAATGCTGTGAGAAAAGGACTTCTGTGCTTTTACCTGAAATGTTTCATGTACCATGTTGCTTCAATATACAGTATTCTCTTACTTTTTTTCCTCTCTCGTGCCACTTTGTCCTCTTCTTTCTTTCCAAAGTTCCTTCAGTGCTGCTATCAGACACAGGCAGCCCCTTCTGAGGTCATCAAGCTGACACCCCGCTTTTTTTTATTCAGGTTTCTACGGCAATAACACCAAAACACAGCTTGGATTAATCCAGCTGTGTCCACGTATGTCACTGCTCCACAGCTGTGTTGCATGGAGACAGACCAGCGTCTGTCGATAGCGATCAAATCAGTGTTTTGTCCTCTTTTTGGGCCTTGCCATCAGCCAATTATCTGCCACACTCAGCAGAGCCAGGCCGGGCTGGAACAAACCAATCATACATGGCCCCTTCTCTCTGTTGTATTGCATTGAAACTGACCCGACGGTCATTCGGGTCCTTGGAAGTTTGGTGCGTGAGAGTCAAATGATAAGAAACAAATCTGCTGTGCTTCAGTCAGTTTTCTTTCCTGAAGCAGAAACAGCTTGAATCTGTTGGCGTATAAACGTTTTAATGTCAATGTTTGGTCACTGGTTGCAATTCTCCTTCTTTCCACCACTTCCCTTTTAGGTGAACTTGGAGCTCTAATGTCACAAAATGACACTATAGGCTGGGTGCTGGGTGTCATTTGATGTAACTTTGGTGTACTGCATCTACCAATCATTGGTTTCTTTGAACATGGAATTATGTAAGTGTATTTTCTACCAAACAAGACAATGTTTGTCTTCATTTTTTGATGTCGCTGTTGGGTTATTTATTGACCCTACCTTAAATAAAATATGATATAATCACGACCTGTTATAATCTACTCAAGTTTTTTCTTTAATTTCGATGTCACTATTTGTTACTGATTGTTGTTAATATCTTATGCACATTGTTTTTTGAACTAGCAGTAAATATGTAACAGCTTTATGGTAAAACGTGAGCTTTTTATGTCTGACACTGGGTCAAAATAACCATATTTTAATTTGGTCAATAACCCAAATGTATTAAAAAATATTGTTGAGTCCCTTCAACATGTTCAAGTAAACACTGGAGTGATTTGTAGGTTGTATGTTGCCAATGCAACGTCAGCATCGTTTTCAGATTAATAATATAATTTTTAAATAGTGTGCCCTCATACAACATAACATTTGCTGCATTAGCTATAAGACCAACATTGATACATTGTAAGAAGGAGTTGTTTTATCATTAATGAAAGGCATAAACATGCTTGAAAACAGCACGAATATTGCATCAGTAAAAAACTGGATATTTCCTGGAGCATGAATTTACATGCTGGAGTTGTTTTGAAAGTAAGACAGAAGGAGGAAGATGATGTAAAGATGAGTGAAAACATGGAAATTGAGCCAATTCGATTTTTGAAATGAGAAAAACAGATAAAAGGTAGAAGTACACACCAGTTACACAGATTTGTGTTTGTTTCTGCCTTTTAAAGGACTTGGACGACATCTTATGGGTTTTGTGAACATGCTACTGATTCATTCAAGTCACAAGTTCAAAGCTCAACTGAGCACAAGAGAAAGACCTGACTCTTTTCAGGGCTGAAGTGCCATTCCAAACACTCATTATCATTCAGGATACTGTAGGTACTTATTGCTGTTATGAGGGAAAGCTAATTAGATTCTTGTCAGATTATATTCGCCCAGCATGTTTTCCCACTGATCCGACCAAGTAGTAGAAGTATATCAGCAAACCCCATTTAACCTGGAAGCAGTCCGATTGAAATGAGAGGCCATGCCTGCCTCGTTCATTTAATGAAATGAAGATGTGGCCCCGGCCCGTCAGTGTTGATGCTGGACCTCAAGCCCCTCAGAATACGAAATGCTGCCAGAATCCTGACAAGACCCTCTTGTTGCAGAAGACATGTTTAAATTTAACAAGGAGAATGGTGGTACAGACCCAAGTTCATTCCTCTCGTCTTTGAATGAAAAGCCTTTATTGAGAAATTGTTTTGACATGGACTTTGTGAATGCAGTCTATTTCCTGTTTATTTCATTTGCTGACCAAATTTGGGGCTTGTTTCAGTAAGTTTTGGTTCTTAGTGAGACCTTGTTGTCATCTCCTTGACAGACAGGAGGTTAGCAGCTGTGCTTGAAGATTGTTAAAGATTAAAAAGAAGTATCATTTGCAGTCCAGATGCACAGATAAAAGCACAGACAGACATGCATGCAAAGACATTATGTTTGTTATTTTTGGTCTAACAAAAAAGATGTCCGCCGAATTGAAAGAATGATCCTTTTGTTTTATTCACCACAGTCAGGGTCAGACTACGTAAACAGATGGAGGCCAGCACTGATAAAAGGCTTCAGTAGATCACAACTAATATTGCAGGAAATATTTGTTATATATACTCTTTGATCTGATCTTTTTGCCTTTATAATGTTGTAGTATGATGGTGGATTCCACTAAAACCTCAGCCAGTGTGTCATTGTTTTACATCCAAAATAACAGCAATAGTCTAATATTAGTAGTTCCTTTTCAGTTTCATACTTCTGTCTTCCTAATCAGGCATTACGCATACACCTTACTGATCTGCCAACTTATTAGTGCACTATATCAAACACAAAATGAGTAGACGTCTTTGTGTGAGAGAATTCAAACAAAAACCTTTCTAGTAGCAAAGTAGGAAGTACAACCTCAGGCATGAGGAAGAGAAATTCCCCTAATGCTTGATGTTGTAATTTCTCAAATCAACTGATTATTGACTCAAACTTTATGACGTTAAGTGTTCTCTTTATTACATTCTTACCTGCCTTTTTACTTTGTTTAGTTGCATCCCAGACATATATTTCTTGAAATGAAAACACTGTAGCGCTTTGGCTGGCTGATGGTGTCTCAGATTCCTTTTGGCCATTCTACAGAAGTGAATCGTTTATGCTGCGGTCACTCACTGGATGTTCAGTGGGCGTCTGGCCAGCCCGTAGCCCACAGAGACTGCCTGCTACAGACCTCCCTGTCCTGTCAGCTGACTCTGTTTCCCAGGGTCCTCCAATCCAAAAGGCCATCAGAGTCAATCTCTGCAAACACACAATGAGGAGAAGCTGGAAAAATGTTTAGATTCATACTGTGCAGGCAGACATCAGCAGCTAAACAATTACTGGAAATGTAATGAAAGGTTTTGATCATTATAGTAACATATAACTGTAATTACTTTACATGCCCATATATGTGTGTGTGTGTGTGTGTGTGTGTGTGTGTGTGTGTGTGTGTGTGTGTGTGTGTGTGTGTGTGTGTGTGTGTGTGTGTGTGTGTGTGTGTGTGTGTGTGTGTGTGTGTGTGTGTGTGTGTGTGTGTGAGTGATGTTTTCCATGGTACAGGTCCTCCTAACACGGGGCCTCTCAGCAGACGTTGACTCAGCTTGAGTAGGAGTCATTAAAAACAGCCCAGCTTGCTGTAGCTTTGGGAAAGCCTCTCGTCATCTCCGAGGGGCAAAGCGGACCGGGTTCTGACACCTTATTTTGCAGAAATTCACCAAGCTTTGGTCCTTAGATGTGTGGGAGTGTAGGAAGGAGGGAAGAGGGCATGAATGTACTTCCCCCGCAAGGCCCGGTTAGTGATCTGTATGAGCCGGAAGGAGCCTCTAAAATAGAGTAGCTGACTGTTTTAAAAGAGTTCAAATGAGAAGTTTACTCTCTTTATAATAGTTGTGAGATTTCTGCTATTTGTGATTATGATTATTTAATTTATATGGAGTAGAGTTCATGAGTAGAGTCCGATGTTTTTGACATATTGGCAGTTTTGTTTTTAGTTTTAATTTTGTTTGATTTCAGTTTTAGTTACAGCTGTTTGATTGTCATGGGTACAAAGACTCATGTCCTGACTTGCTATTTATGTGTCCAGTTATGTGTTTCAGTTGTTTTATTAGTATGTATGTGTTAATGTAATGTCCAAAATAGCTGTATAGAGTTATCAGTGCTATGTGCTATGCTATGTGTACTCACAGACAGGGTTAAACAAAAATGTTTGTCTGCTCCGACTTGAGCAACAAACATTAGCATGTCCAGCTAACTAGCTTCCGGCGGTAGTTGGCTAACCTCACCCGACGTTATCTCCAAGGCCAAGAAGCATTTTACCTCTAATTGGATAGTAGCAGGTAGCCTACTAGCCAATCAGAGATGGAGTAAGGCAAGTCATGCCTTCGCCATAGCAGGATTCATAATTTAGCATCCTGGATGCTACTGTGTCAGAGTTCAGGTTTTATGCTTGAGTTTTTGACTTGTTTTTAAGTTTAGTTCAAAAAGTGAATTAGACGAATTAAGGGATTTATAAATATTTAGCCAAATTACTCAGTATACAGTAGCCTACTATCATACACTGCTGATCGAAGGAAACTTTGGACATTCCAGTATCTAAGAACAGTATGACATCCCCTTTGATATTAGCCCCACCTTATCCTTTAATAAAGTCTCCCTTCTTTATCCCCTTTCTGTCTCTTATTTTGGTGAAGTGCTCACACTGAGACCCACTGTAGCATGGGGTCTATTCATGAGGCCAAGAGACAGTGAAGGGAAGCACAAAGAGCTCCCCACACGGTGGAGAGGGCTGTGAGCTCAGCGATGACCCCTGAAGGATGTGTGTGGGCTGCACCCAGACACAGAGGCCCTGCCGACTCCAGGCCCACACTCCTCCCTCCTCTGGACTTGACCTTTCACTAAACCCATGCAACTACCAAAACAACCTCAAACAGACTTGTAGCTGACAATAGCAACTGGATGAGAGTAATGACTGAATGACATAAAGTCTGAATGGTTATCGACCCGTTGCCAGCTCAAAACCTCTGAAGAGTCTCTCCCATGTTAAATGTTGGCGCAAAGGCCCAGCTGTGAGAATGGAATAACTAACACACTTGCAGCTGAATTCAGTGTTAAGAGACAAGTCATTGAGTTTAACTCCCTGTTCTCCATGAATTAAAGTATAGTATTCTGCCTGGAAATGTCCCAGGATTTATATTGCTCTCAGCTCCTCTCTTTCTTGCTGATGGGAACTGCCACAGTTCTGGTCCAAAGCCATTGTTTTAATACTCCTAAATATTATCCCGCCAAGAAACGTGTAACACTCTTTAGCGAGTGATTTTATTTTTGATGTACCTCTGAGACCGTCTTGTCTGTCTGTGCTTCCAGTGCTGGACCAGCTCCTGATGGAGCTCCACCGATTCCTGCTCATCCTGGACAAGGAGACCCTGAGTGGGAACGCCACCATCCAGAAGGGCTTGCTCTCTGATCTCCTCCAGTCCTACAGAGTATCCAATGGTATGAAGGAAATACTGTAGTAGATATACAGTACTTACAGTAGAGCACTTATTTGCATCAAACAGGATTTTGACTAATAGGCTCACTGGCTTAGTTTTGTAAACATTTCATTGAGGAAAGCGTCTGAATCAACCAGAGCTCAACAGATCAGTCAGTAAACTATGAGGAGTGCATACCTGTAGATCATGTATGTCTAAGAGTTACTGTGGACTTCCAGCTCCAAGAAATATGAGATGGCACTATTTTATTAATTAAGGCGGGTACATTGAAAAAGTCAACCATAGCATGTTAGACTTGGTACATAGGGGTATCAAGTTGAAGGATATTTCCATGAGAGCCATTGCTGGAAAAAAATAGTTAAGTAGTCTGAAACATTTCCTCAGTGTTCCTGATTTATATTTTTTCATGGCGTGGTATTTGTGATGACATGACAGTTACATTGGTTGAGGTCTAACCACAACTCTTTAAACATGGATCGTTCAAAAGCTTTTGACAAGCAGTTAGTCTGCCTTTATGCAAAGTACCTTATGTAACATGTGGTCAAGCCCTGCTTTTCCCACAATGCAATGAGGTTAGATTGTCGTCTATCAAGCAACCCACTCTGGTATTATTTTAAACTCTCAGTAACCACCATGTAATAATTATGCTCTTGCATGCTTTCATTAACAAATACATTTGGGGTCTTTTATCCCATTTTGGTGGCTGATAACCACACTGTGGTGGCTGAATTCAATATTTTTTGCCTGCATTTCTACTTCCCTTGCAAAATAATCAGATTGACGTTTTTTATGTTGTGGATATTTCAGTTTTGTCTTTACAAGCCAGATATAATCAAAGTGCCTATTGCTTCATCAGGAAATGATGCATGGCCCGTTAACGTATCCTGTCAAACAGCTAAAGACAAGTTTGTTGTTCTTGCTCACTGGGTCTGACACTCAACATGAAGATATGGTGACTGCTGTTGTGCTGGTGTGATTTATGGTACAATTCACAATTGTGAGCCAGTGCTACACTGAGCCTCAGCCGAGCCTCAGCCCCAAGGTGTGTGATTAATTGGGAATAATGAATGACTCTGCTCATTCAGAAGTCTTAGCTTTTGTGTGATACTTAAGCTATGAAAACATTAGACTGTAAAAATCCTTGTTTTAAGCTAATCTTTCTAACAGTATGCTGGGAACTTTTGACCCAATTATGTTACATTCGATGTCACTTTTGGATTGAAAAAGTTAGCATGAGCTTTGCTACTCCCTCCCTGTCTTTCTCTGCCTCTCACACACTGACACACGCAACCGCTCACCAACACACACACACACACACACACCAGCAGTCATGCTTTTCCATGTTCAGGTCCTGGACTCGTCTCTCCGTACTTCCTCTCCTGGCTCCAAGCTGTATCATTTTTCCGAAGCTGCATTTATCCTCTGGGGACGCACACTTCCTTTGAGCAGCAGCTTATAAATAGCATTTCAACTCTGTTCCCCGAAAATCTGTTTTCACTGTGCAGGCAAAACATAGTTTCAATCTGCTGTTGTTTGGTTTCACCTAGCGATATCGATTTCAAAGGAGAAAGCTTCTCTAGAGGATCACCCAAGGTTAGAGTTTTGTTTGATTTTCTCTCAGGGTATATTCTTAGTCAGCTGAAATATTTAATTCAATGAAACAGCCTTCCTCAAAACTTTGCTGCAGCTCCGGAACAAATTCCCATAACAGGTTACAGTGGCCAGCTGGAGCCTTCTACCCCGAAACCACAGGGTTTATTGTCTGAGAAAAGACATTCATTCAAACTGTTTATGTGGCAATGTCATGGCGACGTTTTCGCCAGCTTGTAATTACTCCACCATGCTAAGACCGACGTCAAACAAAACACAGTGTTTTTCTAAATGAGCTGACTTCAGCATTGGTGTATGACATGAGGTTTCATCATCTCCGCTTATTGCCTAAATGATACCGTTGCTCACACTGACTCGTAAATATTTACGTTTTAGTGCTTGGAGAAGTCAGGTCAGTCTCAAGTGACAGCCCTAATTAATTGTCCGGCGTTTAACTGCTCACCATGTGAAGCGCTTCCTAATCACTGTTTTTTTGTTGTCCTCACAGGAAACCATATTCAGTTCGAATATTTTCTTATTTTCACTTTAATCAAATACTACTCTTTCTGGCTTTCTGACTTTTTATGCTTGTATAACCAAAAACTGAAAATAAACTGCTGTCCCAATCTTTGTTTGTGAAGATGAATTCCATGCAGAAACTGAGTGGAAGTATGATTTTAAACTAAACCCCAACCATACTTTTGGTTATAATGTCTTAGCACATGGACCAAGTTCAGGAGCTCCATCGTATGTTTATCTTCAAAGATAGAAGTGACACAGTGCTCTATCTGTGCAGGCAGGGACTTTTCTGACTAATGTTCGATGAATGCCAGCCACGGTGAGAGTGGGTGTCAATAATGGGCCCATCTGTCCACACAATAGCCCACTTGTTTGGGTCAAGTTCCCCCTTTTTATCCTGGACGTTTGACAAACATGATGAAAGATTGTTTGGCACTAAGGTGGAGTCAGGTTTTTCTCATCAGAGCGACAAGAAATGCGCATGCTCTTCATATGATTACATACAGTTAAATAACTTCTGTACAGCATATGAAGAGGTCTTCATTCTACTGAAGTGTAGAACAACTTTCAACAAAGAAATTAAGTGTCAGATTTTTTAAAATCTTAATTCAATGAAAAGTATCTTAATAACATTAGTTTCATTACATTTACAGTATAGAATAACTGTGCATGGGTTACTTTGGATAGTTCCATTCATCTTTTACACATCCACCTTTTTCCTTTTATTATCATAATCAAATGCAGAACATTTGCCTGAATACTGTAATTGTTTACTACGAATGCAAAGCATGCATGCATCACTGTGGTACACGGTGTTTGGTCGAGCTGTATTCAAATGGCTTCTTCTAGTTTCTTCAGTATAACACAATGTAAGTGTTTGTGGAAGCTACCCACAATGTAAAACTGCAGAAGCGTTGTGATGTCAACCATTAACCACCCTCTGTTGTCTCTGTGCAGGTGCTGATGAAGAGTATATCTACATGAACAAAGTCAGTGTTGCCGGTAAGGACAAAGGCTGCAAAGGTGTGAGTTTTAAAGTGACTGGAAACAGGTGGCAAAGGTGTGAGTTTCAAAATATCTCACACCTGTGAGAAGTTGCTGAAATATAATCTGTTAAGAAAAGGATTTTATGTTTTGAGGTTGTCCAAGTCGCTGAAACACCAGTGCATATTTGTTATGTCATTGCATCTTATACTCCTTAAGTTGACCTGATTCAAGTGAATAGCAGATATGAGAACAAGCTGCCACAAGCAGCAGCCCCCCTCAGCTCCCCTCCCCTCACCATTTCCTGTCTGTTTCTGCGTAGCTCTTCGCCATCTGAGACTGACCTGTTTTGTTTGGACAGTGTTGAAGAATGTGGTTTCAGTGAGCACTAGACTTAACACACATATTTTCAGCAGCGACGCTA
Source organism: Anarhichas minor (assembly GCF_050575085.1). Taxonomy (NCBI): domain Eukaryota; kingdom Metazoa; phylum Chordata; class Actinopteri; order Perciformes; family Anarhichadidae; genus Anarhichas; species Anarhichas minor. The sequence goes on from NW_027466463.1 coordinate 13,534,466, forward strand.
GCAAAGCCGCAAGTTTTCTTTCACAGAGACTGAAGGAAAGTGGGGGCCGAGATAGCTATGTGGGGGCTTTTTAATCATTGATCCTGTGGTAAACCGGAACTGTCTTTTTCAGTTGAAGTGCAAGCTAAAGATGCTGAGCAACGAAGCCACAAACTCATCGGGTCGAAACCGCTTGAGAATGTTCTGTAGAAGACGATGTTAAAAAAGAGTTTAAAGTGACTGTGTCGAAGACCCATTGGCCCTAGACAATAGTATAGACATTTATATGCTCATCATCCCAACCTGCAGGGGTCCGAGCTACAGTCTCAGCTAGCTGAACTTTAGCTTAGCTTAGCAGACAGACTGACAGCAAGGGAAAACTACTCGCCTGACATTCTCCAAAGGCAACAAAATATGCTAACCAGCACCACTAAAGCTCAGTGATTATTAACATAATGAGTTTGCCATTTCCCCTGACATTGTGAGAAAGGTTGCGAACCACAAGTACATTTAAACGCTGGTCATTGTTAATGGAATGGCAAATCCAATGAGAACCATAATTCTTAAATGTCTTACGCAAACACTCTTCTTAATCTAGTATTGCGGTGTGTGTTTTGCACAGTAGGGTTGTTGCGACCATACGAATGCTCCCCATTGATTTGGGTTGTGCGGTTACTGTAATTTGACAATGAAGGGGTTCTCACCACGAGGGTTAGGCTTAGCAGGAAGCGCTGATATGTACAGGAGGCAATCTGGACATCTGGAAATAGTGTTGAATCAAAAATGGACAGAATTCTGTTGTTTAGCTAATATGTAGTTATTTACTGAGGTCCCTCTGTGTACTTTGTTGACCCAGATGACAGATCAGATGCCCTTTTCAATGGAAAAGCAGCAAAATATGTACCTGTTCCACAGAAGAGCCTTCCCAACCTGCCACCCGCCAGAGCAGTAAGTGACTACCAGTTTGTTTGCATCAGAGTGAATTAACATGTGAAATGATTAGATTTTTTGATCCTCTGCCACTGTGGTGGGAATGGTAATAGCATCATTGACACCAATCGGACTACTGAACTCAACAAAGTACGTGGGAAAGTTCAGTGGAAAATGTGATTTTCAACGGTATGCAAAAGGAGCCCAAAGACACATTTTCGACTTTAAATGTAATTGACAGTATTTTGGTCTTTTGTCACGGTAAGAACATTATTATCACTGAGCATCGTAAGTATTGAATACAAAGGGAATTGATATCACATGCTGCCAGAGAATTTTATTTGGTTTTTAATATACTAAAACAAATGCAGTCTGTGGTCATACAAGCCAAAAACATTTCCCACAACCCTCAGAGTCACAAGCTCGCGACTATGTGAAATCTATTCTCCCACAGAAACAGGCATTTAATCAGTCATGGGCCAGAAAACCTGAGGAAGACGGTATCCAAGAGTGTGTGCGAGGGCTGTGGTGTTTTATGTCGACTGGGAGGCCGGTGGCTCCTGAATTGGCCCAGTGTGACTTCAGGAAAAACGTAGAGAATGAGAGGTTTAGAACATCCCGTCAGAGCCTTTGAACCTTGCACACACACATGCACAGTGGCCTCCCCTAATATAAACTACAATGGCAGCTGTTGCTAATCAGAACAAATGCGTAGTGTCAGCACGTGTGCATGTGTGTGTGAGCGCGTGTGACAGTAAATGCATGGAAACGAAGAGTCGCTATGCAATCAGAATAGTTTAGTATCAGTATTATTATTAGTTTTCTATTCTCAGACTCGTATTCTAGCTTAGAAACCCTAAAAACAAAACATTGTTTCCACTCGTCTTTCACTGCTATGTAGATATCTGTGGTTTCCAGAAGCAAACAAACATCCGCCTTCTTGCAACAGCACACGCTGCGGACTCTACAGGGCTTGTTGCATGTTGTATATAATTCCATTCCCCTTCCTCAAAAAAACAAAACAATGCTTTTTTTAGCAGTAATATCACATTTGCATGAGAGCTTCCACAAATCCCTCCGATTTGTCTGGTAAAGACATTTCTTCTTCCTCCCCTTCTGCATCCAGCTGTGGTAGAACTGGTCCCGCCTTGGGAAGCCTGAGTAAACACGTCCACAGCGAACCACTCTTTGGAAACCCTTTCATCTGCCTGCGGGGCTTCCATCCATCCCCGGTGATGGTGTATTCAAGAGTTAGCATGTGTTTCACTGTGAACACGGAGTCCCCCTTTATCACTGCGGAGAAGAGCGCCCCCTTGCTGTTGATGTATTGTCCGGGCATGGCTGTCCACTGGCCTGTCGTGATGTTGTAGCAGTCCATTAGACAGCGCAGGAAGTCGTCAGAAGGCCCGTTGCGCATCACATAAAGATTATCTCTGTGGGCTACCATACAGTGGCCATAGCTTTGAGATTTGATCATGGTGGTCGCAAGTTTCCACTCGTCCTTCACTGGTATGTATTCGTAGATATCTGTGGTGTCTGGTGGTTTCCAGAAGCAAACAAATATCCGCCGTCTTGCAACAGCACAAGCTGCAGATGCTACAGGTCTCGGTGCATTTTGTATAAATGTCCACTCTCCTTTCTCAATGTTGTAACTCTCTGCTGTGGAAATCGTCCGTTTTTGGAATTCGCCCCCAATGGCGTAGAGCCGGCCCTCGTGCCCCAGCAGGGTGAAGTCATATCTTAGTTGCTGAGGACCTGGAAGAGTGTTCCAAACTCCTGAGTCAGGGTCGTAGCAAAAGCTACTGTCCACTGTGTCCTTACCGTAACCATAAACTCCCCCTACAATGTACAATCGGTTGTCAAGCACTGCCACTCCAGCCATGGAGGTGCTACAGAGAGTTGGGAGGTTTGTCAGATGCTTCCAGTCTCCCTCTTTTTCATCAAGGTAGCAAATGACCCGAAAGGAGTCCTGTAGCAGTTCAATTGAAGGAGAGTGTGTGCCTATAGCAACATAAGTAGCAGGAGACAATGACTGAGAATATTGAAGAAGGTCTTCGGGAATCGTACTCTCAGCTGCTTCCTTCAAATCATCAAAAGCATCGCAGAGGAAAAGAGCAGCATTGTGAAAGAGTGCATGCACCCCAAAGATGGAGGCTGCATGGTACAGCAAGAGGCAGTTGTCCGAGTCAATGATGTCACAAAGATGCTGCACCAAACACGCAACCTGCAGGAACGCGGCACACTCCACCGCTTCTACGAGCTCATCCGGGTCGCTGATAGAGGGGGCCTCCCCCCTGCAGACAGCGAGGGCGACGAGGAAACCCCTTGCTCGCACTCCTCCCTTCAGGTAGAGCTCGTCCTGGTGACTTTCTGTCATCCCAGAGTGAAAGAGGGCACAGAAGTAGTTGCTGTACCTTGCCAGCAAAGCCCGCTGCACAGTGAACCAGCTCTCCTCCACCCTCACTCTCACCCAGCCCGCCTGGTGCTCTCCGTCCTCCGGATCAAGGGTCGCATTCTCTGCATGTAAATCCTGGTTGAGTCCCAGGCCTTCAGGCACTTCCATGATCTCTTAAACGCGGGTCTGTTCTCTTCCTAAAATAGGCTCTCAAGTGACAATGCAGCATGCGACTCGAGTCTAGTACTGCAGCCATTTTTTCCCCAGAACTGGAGGGTAAATAAAGGTTTGTGAGACTTCCATTGCGTCCTGTCTGCATGGTCTGAAAATAGAGTTGTACTATAGATAGCAGCTGTGCCACTCGCAAGCGTCACGCAGGGAAAGGAAAACTGTTGGCATGCACACTAAGCGGTAATGTGGCTGCAGGCAACTGGGGATTATCTTAACCGCAATATAAATGGCTAACATGAGTGTTTGCTAAATTATTCATGTTTACGTTATCTGCCAGCACTGCCCCTTTAAATCCCTTTAAGTCACATGACTGTTTCAGTTTTATACATGTGTATTTTCTTTATTTATGGTCAGACATTTTTTTGTTCATAAACATCCAGACAAAATCCGGTGTAGAGGAGGTTAAAGTGTTCCCAAGAAGACAAAATAATGGGAAAATCAATACAGCATGTGTAATTAAATATTATTAGAATACTTTTCATCGTACAGAAGTACTTCAAACTAAACATATACTATGATACAAGTGGTGGAGAGACAGCAGAGGCCCCAAGAGTTCTCCTGAATCTTACTTTCCAAAGCTGATTATTTTTATCACTACCTTCTCCTCTGCTCTCAGCTCCCAGCAGGCTCTCGGATACACTCTGTGTGTGTGTGTGTGTGTGTGTGTGTGTGTGTGTGTGTGTGTGTGTGTGTGTGTGTGTGTGTGTGTGTGTGTGTGTGTGTGTGTGTGTGTGTGTGTGTGTGTGTGTGTGTGTGTGTGTGTGTGTGTGTGTGTGTGTGTGTGTGTGTGTGTGTGTGTGTGTGTGTGTGTGTGTGTGTGTGTGTGTGTGTGTGTGTGTGTGTGTGTGTGTGTGTTTTCGCTCTGCCGGATTCTTGGCATGGGAACCAGGGATTTTCCATGTTCCTCTGACTGTTCGTTTTTTGGGCTCTTTTTCCCACTCTTTACTCAAAGCCCCACCACCACACCCCGATTCCTCCTCCTCCGCCGCCCCCTCTCCTTACTTTGTTATTTATGCTCTGACTCCTCAATCCATTCCTTCTACACGATGTTTCTGTGGTTAGGGTGTGTGTGTGTGTGTGTCTATGTGATTGTGAGAAGTGAAAGGAAGGGATTAAAGGGACTATTAGAGAGTTGGAGTGATTGCAGAGTCTTCCGGGACAAAAATAAATAAAAAAATACACTAAGAAACACAGACCTGGCATGTTTGATATCAATCCAGCTGGTCTGAGGAATGGCTCACCGTACTCTTTAGCCTTGGACCAAACAAGAGGCAGATTTGTTTTTTTTGGAGATGAGTGAAAAAGAAAGAAGATAGAGATAAGGGTGGGTTGGTGGTCGGGGGGGCTGCTGCTGCTCTGGAATGCCTGGCTCTTTGTTTTAATTAATAACAGATGCCTGAACTGCTGTTTTTTTCACCGCGGAGCAGTTTACACTGTCAGTGCTGTTGTGTGTGTTCACTAATACTTTACAGTCCTTTTCTCAGAGGAATCACTTTTTCTTTTTAAGTTCCTGTCTGCTCTTGAGCGTTTGTGGCCGTTTTTCTTACTTTTGAGGTCAAAGATCTCTTTAATGGTCATTCAAATAAGCCTAGTTTTTGGTCATATCAAAACACACAAATTGACACAACATATCCTATTCCTTATATTCGTTTAGTTAGTTTATAATTTCAATGAATTACTGTATCATCAAAAAAGTGCTCTATGACCAAAAACAAGTATTGTGTTATATTTTATTGGATCCCTTGACCCGAAGACTTGTTTACTTCTATCATTGTGAAACTGGCTTAAGTCCACTCTCCACTGTGATTCGTGGCATCGTCCATCTTAGCCCTCTGTCTGAAAAAGCCAATTAAGCCCTAATGTCCCTTTCACGTATTTACAGTATTTATGGGGCTCCGTTGTGTAGGCTTCTTTGTTTTGTGGTGCTAAAAGGCTCTATCTATGCATCCCATTAGCTGAGAGGCCTGGATATAAATACAGCAGTATAAAGTATCGACGTTTCTCATGGCAGACATTCTGGCTTATTAAAGGTGTAACTGATATTAATAACAATGGCTCTGCTCCACTTAACTGTTGGTGCACCAGTGAGCCAGTATGCACCAAACTAAGGCTTTGGTACTGGCACACCTAAACGTAATGCAGCCTTTTTTAGTGTTATTAGTTACGCCGATAATGTTAAGTATGCTCTAACCCAGGGAAATGCGTTTTTTTTAACGTTTGCTTGACATTGCATCCTTTTCAAGAGAGAAAACTGTAACTCATATTACATTCAGACATTAGTATTTGCTGATACTTGCATTTTGAAAGGTCTTCATAACGAATAGCTGATGTTACTCTCATTAAACCGCAGTGATAACATCTCCCTCCCACTCATTTCTTTGGGATCCTTTCCTCCACGCATGCAGGCTAATCGCGCAAGCAAATCGCCATCACTGTGATTGAATGAGCACCGTGACACGAGGCCAGTTATTATGACAGCTTACTGCATCTGCTACGAATTACTGGAAATGTGTTAGATATGGTGGGAAAGGAGCTCACAAGCAGGGAATTCCCAGTTTACTGTCTATTACAGCACACCTCAGAAATGATGATGTTTTTAGATCAACAGATTTGTTTTTTCAGTATTTTGTTGGTCTGTAAATCTAAGCTGAAGCAGCAACTCTATTACCACTTTACTGCCCCAGGTTGGTAACTACCAAACACAAGATATTACTGCCTATTCTCTCTTTAATTTGCAAGCATAGCTACACACTAAACATCATCAAACTCCCAAAGTTTTGTAGGAAGGGAATAGCTTTTGCTCTATCAAACATTGAAGGGAAGCAGCTTTGACCAACTGATATCGACCCTTAATTAAACACTGATCTAAAACTTTGATCTGATCCACAGAGCCAGCCTCCCTCAGGCACGCTTTGCACGATGAATGCAAGCTCCTCTGCTTCAGGGTTATATTTCATATTTCTGTGTCAGCCTTTGGGGAAACACAGTGAATATGAAGGAACACAGACAGCGTGTTCAGATCAGTGGCGGGAGCAAACATTAGACATCGTTAAGAAATCGCTTGTTGTCATTCAACTCGTAGGGTTTCACAGAGTTCACTTGAGAAAAACGTTTTTAAAGTATATTCAGCAACATCAGACTTCTGCAGCATGGCGACTCATGGTGACTTTTCCTTCAGGTTTTTAACAGAATAGATGAAATCATTTCACATAATAATCTGTAAGAGGGGGGGATACCTGTACCGTAACAAGTTCTTCTTTGGCCTCAGAAGAATCCTGGGCTTCCGTCTCCATTATCGATCTCTGTGTGTCATAATGTTGTCTTTAGACTGGAAAGAATGCACAGATTTCATCTTTTCACTGGCAGCTGCTGGTCTTAGTTCTAGTATGTACCAAGACAAAACTCGCATATCTCCCATCTTCATGCTTGGCACCATAGATAAGATAGCTGGAGAGCTGTTGTCACAAGTTGAGGAAATAAAAGAAGAAATTCCAACTGGAGGGAAGTTTCTGTTTCAACATACTGTGTCAATTTGAGTCACAAAGTGAGCGTTCAATGTCTTTAATATAAACACCTGATGATGTGATTCTAGTGTGACCGCTAAACAAACTGCAAACCAGGAACTTAATTGGGGGAAAGTGGGTTTAGAAGAATAGAAATACATCGTTTTTTTAATTGGCTGCAGAATAGCCATTGGGCACAATTTCACAAAGAAAAACAAACATCTGTGTTTGTCTTCCAAATAACTGACTGTATCTCTGAAACATTGTTTTTACTGGAACAGAATTGGCAGCAATTGCCAGACATGTGGATGCATGACACCCTACAAGATGAAGATCAGCAATGTGTTGCCATTTAAAAGATGATGAAACACAAACCTGAAAGGCACCCTGTCATTTAATTGTCAAGATTGTTTCATGTTTTCCTCACTGCTGAGCCGATGCTGAGAAATGCCAACATGTCTTTTGCATTTTTAATTCAAACGTGCAGTTTTACATTTTAAAGGTTGTATTCAAGGAAATTCTCCAAGATTGACAACTTAATAACGGCTAAATTAGAAACTGATGACAGATGTCTCCGAAATACATTTTTGGATCGTGTAGCTGACTAACTGACTTCAGTAATGGAGATATTTTAAATGAATTGAGACTCACTCAAGCTGCCAAACAGCAGAGAGTCTGGTGCTTTCCAGCATGTGGGAAGGGGCAGACAGACCGTCTTTACCACACAGGAGATGACAAGAAAGACAGAAGTGAAGCCAGACTGCTGATTGATTTCAGGACAGCCACAGGGCCCATACACACACATTCAAATACATGCTATCCCTCTCTTTTCCATGCTCACACACACACACACACACACACACACACACACACACACACACACACACACACACACACTCTTCCCTGAAGGCAAGCATGTAACTCTCTAGTGCACAGGGTCAGACGAGGATTGGTTACATGAGGAATTCCCTACTTACTCCTGAAGTGACGGCTGGATTAGCCACATGTTCAGCCTGGGGAAAGAACACATGTTGATAATGTGCGTGTCTATTTGCGTGAATGTGTATAGATGTTAACCTGGACATCTTCCTCATTCATTGAATGTACTTAGATGGAGGCTCTATAGTTGTAAGGCATATCACTGAAAACAAACGTTACGTGTTATATTCCCTCACCACTCTTGTCATCCTTCTCTCATGCGTCAGGGTATGATGGGTCGGGAGCCGTTCCCTTTACCTGCAGTCGCGGCTCCAGCCTGTATAGACACTTCAGAGAGTTACTACGAGGAGGCTCAGCCCTATGAGGAAACTTTCAATGGTAAGAACTCTGGATCAACATTGTGTTTCTGTGTTTTTTTTGCACACAATAAATAATATCAACTGTGATCTGCAAGTGTCTTGACTGAGTTGTTTCTTACATTCCTTCTTCCCCATAACTGTTTCACAGGAAAGCTGATTCATTACTTGAGTATCTACAAAGTTTGTAATCCCTTCTTGAGAAATGAGATGTTGCTCATGTATATTGAAGCTGTATTTTCTAACCCAAATCACACATGAGTTGTGTGCTGTATAAGCTCATCAGGCCAGTCATCTGCTTGTTTCTTGTTCTTTAGAAAACCTGAACCTCTGAGCTGGAATAATGGAAATAGCCCGACACCATAGTGACACTTGCTTACGTGCATACTATTATTACTATTTTCTTCGGTTTCATGCACTTCAAGTTGTACGTCAAGATGCAAACACAAGTTATAATGCACTGAGACATCATGACCACACTCTATGAGAAGGTTTGGTCTGCTGTGACGGTGATGTAGTGTGTTGGGCTGTGGTGAATACGTTAATTGTTCTGCTCCTCACACAGTGAGAAACGTGGCAACTTTCTGTGCAATGCTGAAAGCTAAAAGGCTCAAGGTATTTCTTCAGAATTGCTGCGTTGGTTGAATATCATTACAGCAAAGTCGTGGAGTCGCAGATTGGCCGGAGGGAGCATGTTGTTGTTCTTCAGACAACCTCATTTTACCATCGATGACGTGAACAATAAACAATACTTTTAATTATTGTCTGTCATAAATCACGATATCAGATTTTCACTACATGATTATGGTGTATAATGCCATCAGTCTAATTCAGCTTTAACTTTGTTTGAGGTGCGTTTTTGTTTGTTTTGAGGGAAATGTAGCCATAATTGTGTGTATATATATATATATATGTGATTATTTAAGAGGTGCTGGACACATTTTTATATGTTATGACATACTCACAAAGGTATAATAATAATAATAATAACATTTATTTTCTCTACAAGTATTTTTAAAGGCAGTTTTGCGTTGGATATTTTTCCCAATCTTGCTTCCTTCTTCTTCTTCTTCTTCTTCTTCTTCTTCTTCTTCTTCTTCTTCTTCTCTGTTTCCTCTGATGTTGTGTAGATCTGGACTGTTTTGGCCTCCTCTCAGGGCCCTGGATGCGAGTGCAGAGCTCTGACAGTGTGGTCTACGCTGTTATCAACAGGGGTAGCTACCACTCTATCACTGGATGCGTGTGTTTATGTATGGCATGTGCACGGGGCCAATAAGCATGCCCTCAGTCCTCATTGTCCACCATGACCAGCGTCTTGCATGTGGAGAAACAACTTCAAAGCCAAGACTTGTGACAATAGTCATTAATCAATCCCATCTTATCAATTTACTCATTTTGCTGTTTTCCTTTTCATCATTTCTTTTTCCTGTCATCGTCTTTCATCAATACAATCAAAACAGCTCATTTCCAGCCTGGCTGTTGCAAGGAAATCCTCTTCCGTTGAAGAAGGTCATCAAGTTCAAGAAGACAGGCATTGACTCATCATTTGGTCCCTCAAGTTCACTTAACAGTGTAATGTGTGTTGTTGCTACTCATGCCCCCCTGCCACACACACACACACACACACACTTGTGACTTTGCCTCTTTGTTTTAGTTTCTTATCACGTCTCTGATTTCTGTTCCTTAGATGATGGGGATGCCGTTAGCAGTTCGTACGAGTCCTATGATGAGGAGGAAGTGATCAGAGAAAAGTCACCATCAGCGCAGCACCAGTGGCCTTCAGCGGAGGCCTCCATTGAGCTCATGAAGGACACGCGTATCTGTGCCTTCCTGTGGAGGAAGAAGTGGCTGGGCCAGTGGGCCAAACAGCTGTGTGTCATCAAAGACCATCGCCTGCTGGTGGGTAAAAGATTGCGGGGAAATCTGAATTAAAGCCCCATTGAGGTTTAGCGTACAACAATTAAGGTCATGGGCACAGAGGTTTGTTTATTACAGCGGTTCAATGTAACTGAACATGGAAAAAAAGATTCAGGTTAGCAAACCCTCAGAATAGATTATAAACTCTCTGAGACTTAGCTGTCACATGCTGTCCCTGTTTTGGCACTTATTTTTAGAATGGAAAATATTAATCCAATAAATCAACCTGTAGACAAATGCATTAGTGGGACAGTCTATTATGGTTGTGTCCTCCTTTGGGCTGAGAATGATGAGAATAATCCACCCTTAATGAATATTAAAATATTCTGGGAAATACCCTAATTTGTGTCCTTTCCAAGAGTTAGATCAGAAGATGAATACAACTCTCATAGCTGTGCGTTAAAGCTAGCTTCAATAATCAATAAACATTTGGATAAACTTATCCTCTGGTGGCTGCAGTCAGCCCTTGAACAATCATAATGCTCGGTGTTCTCTCTGCCCCTCTCAGTGCTACAAGAGCTCCAAGGAGCAGACGCCTCTGCTGGATGTGAGTCTGCTGGGCTGCAGTGTGGTCTACAAGGAGAAGCAGCTGAGGAAGAAAGAGCACAAACTGAAGGTCATCCCAGTGGGAGGGGAGGCCATCGTGCTGGGCCTGCAGAGCAAGGAGCAGACGGAGCAGTGGTTGAGGGTAAGGCCCTGAAAACGTGTTTTACGATCATATATTCGTCTCATTTTAAAGTTAATTCTGCAGTGATGAAATAAAATATGAACGAATTTGAATATTTTGACACCAATCGACTTCTTGTTTATTAGGTGATTCAGGAGATCAGTCCCAAGCCGGCTGAAAACTGTGACCCGCAACACTCCGCCTCCGACTCCCCGAGGCTCATTTGTACAAAGGTAAGCTTACTTTGAACATGCAGTATGTGCTTTAGAGTACCTGAGCTTTTGATTGGCTCTACCCAACGCCATAGGGCTCAGTTACAGTTTTTATTTTTGTCATAAATTGTATTTCTGATGAATATGCCTACTAAATGACAACAATGTTGCTCTGAACTTTCAGGGAGAACTGAGTGAGAGATACTCAGTGGCCTCCGAGAGCAGCAGCAGCACTGACAGCCATGCGGAGACTCCCGAAATCAAAGATGGTGAGGCTTTTTATTTTTCTGTTTCTATGCATTCAGTCCAAAATGTGGGTTTAGGCACATGGTGCAGCTGTGAGTATCTGATAGCGAAACAAAAAGGTTTAGAGAATCTTTTCTCCCCAACAGTGAAGAAAAAATATGGTGCCGGGTTGAAGTTTAGCAACCTCATGAACATCGGCAAGAAAAAACCCTCGTCGTTGGAGAGTCCAGAGAAATGTGTGGACACCTCAGGTGAGCAGAGATCTACTGTACATGTCGTGCTAGATTATAAAATCGCAAAGCATGTACTGATTATCACTCAGGTACAGTTCCTGTCCTTTGGGGGTGGGGGGGGGGGGGGGGGGGTCTGGTGAAGGTCTCTAAGTGTAGTTATTTTATACCAGACCAAACATATCAATATTTTTCCCATACGTAGCCTTCTGATTTAATCAATTGATCATTTCAGTCATCAAGGCAGCATCACAACGCTCTGTTGGCTCTGACGTAAGCAATGTTTTCTCTTTCCTCTGTCAGGCTACCTCAACGTGTTGGTGAACAGCCAATGGCGGACCTGCTGGTGCCTTATAAAGAACGGACAGCTATGGTTTTACCAGGACAAGGGCAAGAACAAAATGAGCCAGCCAGCCGTGACCCTGGGGGGCTGCAGTGTTCTGCCCGACCCCAGCCCCGAGCACCTGTACTCCTTTAGGATCAACATGGAGGGGACACAGCTGGCAACCCTGGAGGTAGACAACCACAGTGCTTTTTGATGCTTTTATAATGTTTTGGATTTGGATCTGAATAAATTAGTTGACGCCGTTAAACCAGAGACGGTTCAGAGAGGAGTCACCCACTGAGAGACAGTTTCCTGTATATCTGTCTCGTGGGTTTCACCACTGCCCCGTCGTTTTAGTAGACAAGCGGCAGGTCCTGACTCCTGAGTCTGTTCACTCCAATGGGGAAAGTGAACGTGAACACGGATTATTTATATTATTTCGCTTAGTCACCAAAATGAACATTGGAGTCATTTTTTACAAATCTTTCAAAAATGGCAAACGCCCTAGCTAACTACTTTTCGTTCTAGTAAACACGGCTTTTAGCTGTGTAAATATCTAATGTTAGCAAAAGCAAATATAAAAGCATAATGCCAAAATAACCCACTCTGCTTTCATCCATCCACACGACGTGGCGGAGCTTGCAATGCGTCAACTGTTTGTCTCTGATGAGAGCTTACTACAGCGTTACTCTGCAGGCGAGGACGGGACGCTGTTGATCTGAGAAATAACCACGAGTCGAACGTGTCTGGAGAGAAAAGAAACGTCAGCATCTCTCAAAATGAGAAATGGAGTACAGCTTCTTATAGGAAACACTAACATGTCGTCATTTGGACATCACGTTCTGCTGACATCCATCTTAGCCGGTGTAATATATGTGAGCACGCAAGGGTGGTCTGCATGTTTGTGTGCATATGTGTGTGTGTGTGTGTGTGAAGGGTGTGGATGTACTGGGATTGTGGGGACTAATGTTACGCCCTTTTCCATTAGGTTTCCAGTACCACCCTGCTAAAGTGTATAGTTGGTCATAAGTCATGGAATTCAATGTTTAGTCTTAAGGGCCCCGACACATTTATGGTTCTTCGGTGCAGTATTTACCAAAACAAACAAAAAACAAGGTTATCACCTGTTTTAATTACAGAAATATGCGCCAAACCAACACGTGTTACTTCATACAGTTCCAGTAGATGAGCTGTTTGAATCCCCCAAAATAGTAATTTTGGAAGTAATTGCATCAATACATAGTGACAGATGGTATGCATCATAAACCATGAGCTGGTTTCAAACTCATGATGTTGCAAGTGCACAGTTTGTACTGAATGCACTTTGGCCTACTCTCTCCTCTCCTCTCGCAGGCGAAGACGTCAGCAGACATGGGCCATTGGCTGGGCCTCTTGCTGTCACAGACGGGGAGCAAGACGGACCCCGAGGAGCTCACATACGACTACGTCAACGCTGAGAGGATCTCCAGCATCGTCAATGCTGCCAACACTTCCTTATAGTAAGATGCTCACATCTGTCCATTTTAAGGTGTATGCATACTTTGGCACAGTATTCAATTGGGACCTATCTGTGGATTTGTTTCTCTAGCTTGATGCAGAGGAGGTATTCAGAGCCAAACACCTACATAGACACCCTACCCTCCGTCGCTCACAACTCTGATGAACTGTATGACGATGTGGCGTCTATAGCTGATCCAGAGGTATGTTATCTGGAACACATACAACACAGGTGATACACAGAAAAAAGGAGGGAAAACCACACAGACAGGAAGTCAAACAAACAGGATATAAGAGGCAGGGAACTTAAAAAATAATATATATAAAAATGTAATATATAAATTACCTTTACACCGACTGATTGATAATTGCAAATTAGTTTTCTGTAGATCGACTAATAGGTCAATCAACTGTTTCAGCTCTAATAGCCACAAATAAGCATCATTTTAGAGTTAATCTTTGAAAGTTAATATTAGGTCAGGCATGTCAAATCATGTGCACAAGGGTCAAAAAATGTGCAGGTCCTTATTTCAGCATCCATGTCGATTGATTCAAACAGAGAAGAACAATCAGTGAAATCATCTGGGGTGGTATTTGTTTTTTTGGAATAAAAACCTGTGTTAAAAACCTTTTTACATGGACTCACCCAAATCTGGCCACTTCCCATCTCATCACTCACTTCCTCCTCTTTTGCAACACAGGATGCTGAAGAGAGCGGCCTGCCAGACAGTGAGGACAACAATCCTCAGGAACATAACGACACATGCGCACAAGACACCAAGGACTCAGTGGGAACAGAACAGGACACTGACAACAGGGTTTACCTGGACCTAATCCCTGTACGCTCCTTCCTCCATACGTCCGGTGGGAGTAAAGCCCCTGCCAAAGAAACTTCTAGACATTCCCCAGTCCCGGTAGAGGAGGAGAAGGACCCCTCATCTCAAATGAAAGAGGTTGGTAATAAGGACTTATTTGCTACATTCTACTTGCATGGCACTTATATCTTATATTTTGTGCTTTAATTCTATATTTGATGCCTCAATTTCCAGGTCATTTCAACTAACCGTACTGAGGCAACACCTGTGTCAAATGTTACCAGCAAACCAGAACAAGAGAACCCCCCTACTCCCACTCCACCACAGCCCCAAACCCAACCAGTCAAGACCTTATCCCAAAGCCAGGAGACCCCCAAGAGGACGAGTGTGGGAATCCCACAGGCCTTCAGCTCCTCCGGGGGCCAAATCAATAAAGGCCCCTCGGGTTCTGCTGGGCTCCCTCACAGTCCTCACCCCCTGCGGCCCAAGGCACATACCATGGGTGAGGACAGAAATGCTTCATCTGTATCACTATCACCACCTTCACATACACACTTATTTCAGATATTTAGAAAGTAAAGTTTAACATGAGGGGGAAAATGGTCTGACAATATTTTTCAGTGAGTAAATGTTGCTTTTATTGTTTCCCTTAACACTGAGATTAACTACTTCCCTTCCTCTGTAATCTTACATAACCACAGCTCCCTCTAGTGAAACACTGCATCCCCTACAGTCCAATGCACAGCTTCACAGTGGAATGCAGACTTATATTACAGTGAAACCGGATTTCTTTTCTTTTCATAATGAATGCATCTTTTTATTTCCCTTTGCAATTTTTAGCAAATGCCATGATAAATATAGGATGTATTTTCAATCTTTAATTCCCAGGGTGTCCCGGTGCAGTCGAAGTGAAACTGGGCAAGAACCGCACAGAGGCGGACGTGCACCGCTACATCGACGAGCGCGACCGTCTGGAGAGAGAGAGGGAGGAGGTGAGGAGCAGCCTGTCGAACCTGAAGAAGGAGAGGAGGGAGACCAAAGAGGAGCTCAGTGCCTGCCAAGGTACGTCTGTTCTTCCTGTGACACTGCCGAAGGTTCACAGTGATCTGTGTGGCTGACAGCTGTCTGCTATCCTCCTCAGACCCCAAGCAGCAGGCCTCATTAGAAGCCTGTTTGAAGCAGAGGGAGGAGGCGTGTCGGGACGCGGAGCACCGCAGGGTAGAGGTGGAGCTACGACTGGTGGAGGTGAAGGAAAGTCTGAAGAAGGTGGAGTCGGGGCCTTTCACACTGGGAACCACACTGGACAGCAGCCTCCAGGACACACAAACGGTTAGTGTGCAGGTCATCGGGGGGGAAACTCAGGAAGTTGATCACAAGCTTTTCACTCTCTCTAGTCACTCTCTGACGACTCCTCTACCATTTTACCTTCAGCCTAAAGCAGCAACCCTGCCTGCTCCCCAGATATCTTCATCAACATCATCATCATCATCCTCCCAACCCTACAACAGCAGCATCAGTGCAGACCCAGTCAACTCTGCCTCTGCGCTAAAGAGCAGACCTGTCTCCATCATGGCCACCAAAGGCAAAGTCCTGCAGAAGGCTAAGGTGAGTCTAAAAAAAAGCACACGTGCATCAGTGGAACAAGATATTTCAGTTCCACGCAGCACACAAATGTGTATTTCAGCAGGTATAGTTATTATTGTATCTACTTTATACTGTCAGAATACCTCAATTTCATCCTTTTTTTGTATAAACAGGAGTGGGAGAAGAAATCCACCTCCTAGAGGGAAACCTGGATGCCCTTTGACCTCTCAAATCCACAGATTTATTTTGGTGTGGTCTGCTGTCCGCACCAGGAACCGCTGTGTTCACAGGCCAGACAGACAAATCAGTGTTCTCACTCATCCTCATCAGCCTCCTTGCCAAGACTATAAAAGGCCAATCAGAGAGATGCACAAGCCGTCTACTCAAACACCCCTGGATGATCGTAGTTGTTTTTCTCCACTTGCTAAAGGGAGGACATTGATGTAGTAGCATTTTGGCCAGTCTAACAATTGATCTTGACGACAGAAAGACACCCCTCAACTAAATTTTGTACAATCCAGATTGTAGCTTGGTTCATATATGCTGGTAGCCAAGATGTAAATATATTTACACCATTATTCAGCCTCATTTGGTTGTATTGCTAGCTAAAAATGCACTTTTTATTCAAATAAAAATGTACTGACAACAATAGTGGCTTGAAATTTGTTTATAAAAATGTCTCCTTTTGCCTTTCATGTTACATCTGTCAGTCCAGCCTGTCTGTTGCAAATGGACCAAGGTTCAGTGTAGGTAAACAGAGTCAACTCAGTCACTTCTGACTTCAGATTGTTTTTACTAAAGCTGGATGGACAAATCATAGATTATAGAAATTTGGTTTCTTTCCCCCAGAAGTGATCGTAGTAAAGTACAGAGTAAGTTAAATACAAAGTGATATATAGTAAGTGTAATATACTATAGTGCTAACTAATCAAGAAATACATATATTTACATATATTTAAAAAATATTTATAATACAAAAATTATAAAATTGTGTTCATTAGTGAGAGCAAACAATCATCTTTTTAACTTCTATAAAACTTCAATCAGTTGAGGAGGCCTATTGTAAAAAAAGATGTATTGAAACATAAAGAAGAGCATTTGATATTGAGCATTTTGGGGATTATTCAATGAAAATAATAAAACCATGACACAGATATACACTATAATATAATATAAAAGTTTACATCTTTGAATAGACAACAGAACCGTATTGCAACAATTGCACAACAGTGAATACAGTGACAAACTAGCACACAAAGTAGAAATGCATACAGTTTGAAGGCACTTGTTTAAGTTTGAGTGCAAGTTTAAATATTGAAACAGTAAAATTCGTTTTCCCTTTACTCCATTGTGAACCCGCAAACATCCTTGGTCCTTAGGGGTCCTTGTTTCTGTGAATAGTATGTGTGTTTATCAGGCAGCATGTCTCCTGTGGTGCAGTTTGTAGCGATGCAGGAGCTCCTGGTGACTCTTCTTCTGCCTGCTCTTCTTCCTGAGACCGGCAGGCCTCGGGAGATCTCCTCTGGATGAAGGCCTGCTGCTTCCTACGGACAAACCACAGAAAAACTCATATGCACATGCAAATAAGGCTGTTACTGCAAGGACTTTTCGGCAGCTGTGACAGTGGCAATCCCAACTTTAAAACATCGTCTTGTTGTGCAAGTACCAAGAAAGCTCAGACCACCAGACCTGTGAAATTATCATAAAAGGAAGGTGGAAGCTAAGGAGTGAACTAAGGAAAGAAGGAAAGAAGACTCATTAATGCCACTGACTTCTTTCACAGTGTGGTCCTTCATAGCCGTTGCACTGACAGCGGAAGCTGCCTCCAGACAGAATGCAGGTCCCATCATTCATACATGGGTTGGGCTTGCACAGGTTTACCGGCTTTTTAACCTCTAATAGAAAGAAATGTATCATAAATCAGCCTGTCACCATAACATTCACAAATTCATATTTTGCCCAGGTCCCTGAGCATTTCCCATCTTTTTCTTAATCTCAACCACTTCCTCCTATATCCACAGAACAGGAGTCAACAAGCTGCCCTGAAGAGGTTTGGTGCTTTCCCTTTATTATTCTCACCTGAACACAACATCTGCACCAGCACATCCTCAAAATACTTGAGATCCTCATAAGACGACACCGCAATCATGTGTTCCTCTGAACCAGCAATCTGCACCAGCCTCTCTTTCTGTATATCCCCGATTCCAATCACAAACACTGAAACTCCGTTATCTCTTATCTTCTGAGCTGGAACAGCAGCGTCGTCCCCGCCTGAACCGTCTGTCATCACCACGACAGCCTTGTTGACTCCGGGCCGCGCGCCTTTGGCCACCGTCAGGACGTTGGAGTGGATGTGAAGCAGAGCCGCGCCCGTCGAAGCCACTCCGCCCATGTAGTTGGCGCCGTCCACAGCCTTGAGGATGGCGGAACCGGTCTCATGGGTGTCAAGGTTGAAGACGGTGGTGGCTCTCCGATTGTAGGCCACAAGTGCCACTTGGGCCACGTCTCGGTTGATGTCGAACTGGATGGTGAGAATGCGAACAAAGTTGCGCAGGATGGCGAAGTTATCAGGGCTGACACCACCTGAGGCATCCAGGGCAAACACCAGGTCCACTGCTTGGCCAAGACAACCTGAAAACAAAAAAAGACAAAGAATAATGTTGTTAATATTGCTAATTAGTACCAAATAAAACATACAAATCATGACTTAACCCTGGATGGTTTATTAATCGAATATGAGCCAGATAAGGGAGATTTAAAGATGCATAAGTGTTCTAAGAAGTGCTGATCAAATGATATTTAATGGATTTATGATTACATAATGATACATTTGGAACAACTGGATCCTAATGACAATTTGGATATTGTATGAGGTAGCAAGTGGTCAGTCAATCAGTCAGTACCTTGTGTATCCACACTGCAGATCTTAGCCTTGAGCTCAGGGATCTTGGCACTGAACTCAGGTGGTGTGTAGGTGATAGTCCTCTGGGGATTTCCTGTGATATTATTCAGTTGTCCCCTGAGGTAATCTGGTCCCACCCCTATCAGGAAGATCTCCCTGTCTCGTGCATACTTAGAGGGCTCTACCACCTCGTCGACAGCAGGAGTGGCAGTGAGCAGCACCACCACGTGGGGCAGGTCGTCCGTGACGTCAGCAAAGACTGGCGCGCTCACGAAGCCTTGACGTGTGACGTAGTGAAGTGCCTGGCCTGTCAGGGTCTCGCCGCCGATTGGTTGAAGTGCCTCCACAGCCCGAAGCAAACCCTTCAGGTCCCCTTTGAACTTGTCCACCGGGACCTCGACTCGGGTCTCTCCACCGAAGACTGCCAGGCCGACTTTACTGGACCCGATCACAGTGCGCAGGAAGCGCTTTAAGAAGGACTTGAGGCGGAGAAAGCCTTCCAAGGTGAGCGTGGCCGAGCCCTCCATCAGGAACAGCAGGTCTACGGAGCAGTCCAGCGATAATGCAGGAGCTGAGGAGGGTCAAGTTAGTTTGAGAGATGGTATGCAGCCACACTAATAGCTCAGTAAGTACAGAGACAGTGTACTGACCACAGTGTGGGTCTCCTCCATAGCCAGGTGGACATACGCAGTGGTAACCCTCCTGACCGTCTGACACACATGTTCCACCGTTCAGACAGGGCTGAGAGTCGCAGGGATCTACAGTATCGTGTTGAGAGAGAAAGAGAGAGAGAGAATGGAAGGGTGTGACACAGACATCATCTCAAAGAGAGACAGAAAGAGAAAGAACAGTGTGCTGTTACCTGGACAGAGAGTACGATGGCAGACTGTCTGGTGTCTCTTGTAAACCTTGTTGTACCTGCAGCACACACATTTGGATTGACACAAAATTCACTTGTTTTGTCAGGTTGAAATTGAATCAATTATGTGTATTTTGCGAGGAACAACTTACTTTTTTTTCTTCTTCTCTAAAGAAAATAAAATTAGCATTTTCACATTGGCTCTGTTTTGACAGTTCTGTGACGTAAATACAAACATTGAGCCTTGCCTATGAGTTAATAAGCTACAAAATATGCCTTCCAACACGCAGGGAAGGCAGTATATATTTACATGTATTCATTTGACAGATGTGTTTGTCCAAAGTGACGTACAAACGAGCTATCTCACTTAAATTGCAATTTGTTAGCTAAGATTAATTTGAATCTTTGGACCCGTTTTACAGTATTGAACAAGCAGCAGTTCTACTTTGTGCTGTACCTAAAACTTTAAAGTTTAAATTCAGCTTTTTTTTTTGAAAACTAATTGCTGGACAGTTCAGTGTATTCATGAGTCATAAGATTTGAAAGATCAAATGAAAAGTTGTGATGGTTCTTCAAACTGTGAGCTCCGATTGGCTTCGGCCATTTCATGGTGGTAAAGTTGCAACGTGCTGTGAAATCAATTTAGTCAAAGGACATTTTAACTGCCCTGGGAGGTTGTGACAGAATTACAACTTGTTTTCATTGACACCCTCACACTGACACAGCACATTAACAGATGGGAGTTGCCTTGTTGAACAACCACAGCCTTGTGGTTCATTGAGCAGTGAAAACAAGTGTTGCATTTTTCTCGTTTCACGCTGATGTGGGTCCATCATTCCTACCAAATATCTCCTATAGTGATTTACAAGAATCGTATAATTCAATTATATCGAAATTGTCAGGGATTTTGATTTTGATGTGAAGTTGAAGCTATAAAAAATCTCCAGTTTCAGTGAATAGTTGGGTTTTCTCTTGTAAAAGTTCAGACTTTGTGACCTCAGGTGAGGTAGACAAGCCCATTTGCGAAATTCATGCATTTATGCACACTTGCCTGTAGTATGGACAGAGAGACGTGTATGGGGAATACCCCTTGGAGCCTTTCCAACACATGTAATTCCCCTGCAACTCCTTCACAGTCTCCAGTGTTTTCCTCTCACAGGGAAACAACTCCACCTGACAGCCTGAGGGAACAGAACATGAGGATTGGGGTGGGGACATGTGGGGACATGAGGGAAGTTAGGTGGGGACAATAATTAGTTAGGGAGAGAAACACAAAAGTTTAGCAAGGGAGAGGGCTGTTGTGTGGCAGAGGAATCCCACCTGCAGGCGTGGCGTTGCAGACAGAGAAGGTGCTCAGTGTGGTGTACAGGCCATTGACAGCATCGTCGAAATGCTCGGCGAAGAACACGTGGCTCTCCATCGGCTCACTGGCCAAAGCATGTAGCTCTTCCCACCTTGGAAACCAAACCTTTTTTTTTTAGAGAGAGTGCACTGCAAACAAAAAGTAGTGGTTTAACCTATTATCGTTTTCCAGCCACAGAACATACTTTGGGTAGCGAATGCCCACGGCAAACAAGACCACGCCCGTCTCTTTGAGCTGTGCAGCCGCCTGCACCGTGTTGCCCTGAGACCTCCCATCTGTCAAGAGGATGGCGATCTGGGCCGCAGTGGAGGAGTTACGACCGCCCGGGAAACCCTTCCTCAGCACGTACTTGAGAGCGAGGCCCGTCTGGGTGGCGCCTCCCCTGGGAGTTCAGAGAAGAGTAGTTTTTACAATGTTATTGTTAGAACACTGACACAGAACAATTCGAGAATATGTAATGTACTGCAGGAGCCAGCAGAGTAAATAATCTACCGCGTATCACTGCCAAAGTAAACCACATTCCTCTTTTAGTTCGTGGACTGCAAATGCACGTAGAATTGTCTGAGCGTTGTCTGAAGTTGCATCACCCCAGGGCTCAATAAACCCATTTAAAAACGATTACATTTTTTTCAAAAAGACACAAATGTCAGTCAGAGCTGGAGCCTCTTTCAATCTCACCACTTGACACAAAATAAACAGATTCACAGCGCTTCGTGGTTATTAGGAGACAGAGCTGCTGAAACAAAGGTAGTGCAGGTAGAGAGGTGCTTAGATGCCATCCTATTATATCACTCAGCTGTGACAACAACGCTATGTCTGCTTGGCCTTCGGGCATGATTAAAATATCTTAGCTCCCATGAACAGATTAATGTCAACAACACGAGGTATTGGTTTCTCAGCATTCAAGTGCAGATTGAAATGCTCTTTTATGCTCCGCATGTTACATTTCACAAGCTGTGAACAAATGTAGTTCTAGCTGGATACAGAAGCAGAAGAAGTAGGTCGTTTGTATTTGGATTTGATGATTAGCGTTTGCAACTTTTATCCCCTTTCAGACAATAAAATACATATGTTTCTCAAGACTTAAAGTCTAAATCCTTGAAAAAGCAAATTTACATAGACAACTATTTCAACCGTGTGGATTTAGCCCCTGAACTAAAAATAAATGGGTTATTGTGGAGTCTCTGGCACACTTTTTATGTTAAACAGTTAACTGCAGCATTGTCATATGTAACCACGCACTTTACTCATGTTTTTGGTCGTATCGTTGGTGAAATATTGTAAAGTTGAAGTTTAGAATATTATTGTTTGTCATGTAAATTATAGAAAATCAAACAGAAACAGTGAAGTACTAATAATGCATCAATAAACATACACCTATATTACGATGCTACACCGTCCTAGTTTGATTTGAGGCGATGTGACAGCCAATAGGTTCATAACACGGATAGCAATTTAAACCCAGATGGCAAAATGTTACTTCCAAACCACACACACACACACACACACACACACACACACACACACACACACACACACACACACACACACACACACACACACACACACACACACACACACACACACACACACTTGGCCAATTTACCTTCCTCTTGCTTGGCTTATGCACTTATCCAATATCCAGTGACCACCAGTGGTGTCCCCTTCTAATCTGAAATTAATTTGTTTTCCGTTCCAGGGAGCATTTGCACTACTTCTGAATGTGTGTGGAGTTCAGTGTTTTGCTGAAACAATTTGTGGACTAAATCCAGTCCAGATCATGTAACATATAAATAAAGCGTTTGCAATTTTGTTAAAGCTCTGTTTTGCCATCGTTGACAACTCATTCATTCTGGTTGTGTTCCTAAAACTACACCCAACAACTGTGACAAGTTTCACCGTGCTAAAAAGTTAAGAGCATGAAGGTTCTCATCACTACAGACATCTTGTTTGTATATAAATATAGTAAACACATAGACATTAATAAGACATTTCTGTGGTTTCTGGCCTTGTTGAACCCAATACCTTCTCATCTCTGATAGAGACTCGTGTGAAAATGGGTGAATGGAACTGCCTCGGGTGTCATAAACATAAAACAATAAAAAAATATTTCACCGTCTTTCATTCGTTAAATAACTGTAATAGCTTGATTTGACTTTATGAATGACACACGTGCTTGTGTATCATCTTCTACGTATAAAAACAGATGTCCATCCTACCACCCACTCCAAATCACACCATAATAAGTGAATTGAGAGGAGAAACACACCTGTAAGAAATCTTCTTCATGTGCTTCTTCAGCTCTTGTTTTGAGGTGTATGAGTCCAGGGCGAACTCCAGCCGAGGAGAGGAACCAAACTGAATCACGCCGACTCGCACCTGCAAGAGAGTGGAATGACATGAATATGATTGACATGAGAGAAAGAGGGAGAGAGAGAGACAAAAGAACAGGCAGAACTCAAACCTTGTCTGGTCTGATGTCCAGTGCATGACAGAGCTTGATTGCGTAGTGTTTGGACCTCTCAAAGCTGCCCTTCCCCACGCTGTAAGAACCATCCATGAGGAAGAGGATATCCATGGCTGCTGAGCACTGCATCACTTCCCAAGGAAACACACACACACACACACACACACACACACACACAGAGGTAAACACTCTGGATATCTAGGGTCCAAACTCATTCATTGTCTTTATTTCATTTCTGGCAAAGAGTTCCTATTCTATTGTTCTCTGTGGGGCATTATGGGATTATCCCGGTTAGGGATCAAATTGTCTGCAGCAGATGAAAAATAATACCTTGACATAATAAGAGAGAAACAGCAGAGCGTGCCACAGCTCATTTTTATTTTCCCAGGAGCAAACTCACAAAACAATCACCGAGCGAAAAGCACGTTTGAACTCGCTGGAGGCGTCAATAATCTGCAGTGTTGCTGTAATGTTAGAATGCGCGGCCCCGATCGTGAAGAGGGCCATTACAGATGAGAGTGAGCCGTCCGTCTGCGTGTGGGAAAGTTGTTCCTCTATGACACAGACATCGGGCCAATAAGACCACCCACCACCTCAAAGTATTCGTCCAAATTCTTGCCACTCTACTTTACTAATTTATAAGCTAATTACAACAACTTCACTGCGTCGTACTTTAAAAACTCGGTCTGTATTTTTGATTGAACTAAGATTTCTGCTCCTCATTGTTCTCCCATCAGAATCTTCTCTCTACTCACTTTCTCCTGCTGAGCTGATCTTTTGGATGTTCTCATGGCTTGTTTGGATCTCCTGCACTGAGGAGCCCTGCTGAACTAGGAGGAACAAACAACACAGAGATGTCCACACAAACCGTATTTACACTGTATCACGCACACACATGACATTTGGATAGAGTAATTAGGCCAACCATAACAATGACTGCGCAACGAAACCCTTCACAATACATGCTGGTGATATTATTTTACAAGAATAACATTAGACATATTTCATTACACACAAAACTTGCTGACAAGATACAGCAGTGATTCCCAAGCTGGGGTTCGGGACCCCCCCCCCCCCCCCACAAGATCAACGTGAGGAGTTGAAAGATGATTAACTAAAGAGGAAGTAAGAGGGGGGCACACTAATCTTTGCAACACATTGATACTTATTTCTCTAACTTTTCTTTTGTCTTTTCTTTTTTTCTCATGAATTGAAAATCTGAAAATAAGACAAAATTAAGCGCTAAAAACACTCCCAATACAGTTTGCTGACTCCCACGTGACTCTCTGCGATGGATGATTAAGTATTCAGAGCTAATGCGAGTGGACAAGTGAAGAAACCCATTATTTTTGCTCCATTCACTGAATGGACGTCGCTCTATTCAGGCACACGTACAGCCCAGAGAGGAGCGAGGGGATTTGTGATTTCCTGTTCAGAGACCCATGTGAACACGCCTTGTTGTCCCTGGTAACCCCGACGGGTCACAAAAGCATTTGTCCGGCGCGGAGACGAAGCGCTCGAGTGGTTTTACATACATCTCCACATTAAACAGATTCTCCCTGAATGGCACAGTCCATCTCTCCAATCACAACACGCAAATAAATAGTCAAGATTGTTCCCGTCAACTTTGCTGTGTGATGTTTCTGGCTGTCCGCCTCATGTTGAGTAAGTGGCTGCTAATCAGCTGGTGAAGGTGAAGAAGGACACAAACATCCGTCCAAGGTGTGCAAAAGTTCAATAGAAACAAGGGCATGTCCGTATGAGGATAATTTAGCGTTAACATTGACTTTGTCCTCCTCTGCTCATCTTTCTGTCACTGAAGTTGTACAGTGAGGATTGGGAGAAAAAAATTAAAAGATTAATTCTGAAAAACATCAGCTGCAACTTAACAATGACTACTTTTATTAGTTATCTTTAGGAGATTAGTGGTGCATGTGTCATAAGCAAAAGGGCAATTGACAAGGAGTGTATAGGACTAAAAAACACCTGAAAGAGGGGCGCAACTGTCAAACTACATGAGATCATCAAGGTGTAAAATCCACCAGAATCGTGAAAGAAAAGTAACACCTGTAACTCCCTTAGCTCCCAACTTTTCTCCATCCTGACCTTTTCATCTGCTCCTAATTCCAACGTCAGTCCAGCCCCAAAGCCCTCCTGACTGTGAAGGTTTCGGGTCTTGGCAAGCTGCTTGCTCATGGTCAGGGGGGCCCCACTACTCTGAACAAAAAGTCTGTCTGTTCAGCAAAAACACTTCGAGCAAAATGAGGAAAAAGGGGGCGTCCTGACAAGGTGAAACAATCTGGTTTTGTCAAGTTCAAAGTCTTAAAATGACCAGTAATAAATACTTGAGATGGTGCTAAAGCTGTCATTTTTGAAAACAACTCAGATTATATTGCCCCATGACTCCCGCCTCCCCCCCTCAGGCAAATACCGACACTCTCGTGTCCGAGAGAGAAACTGACTACTATAAAATTTGAAGCAAAATTTGACTTAAGCACAGGAAGAAATCCCTTTAAAAGAGAGGATAATGGGAATTCTTCAGCACTGGAGACTTGACAGGTTTAACATGTAGAATATCTTGTAAAGGATCTCAAGTTCTCCAGAAGAGCGTCAGTGAAGCATTGCACATTTTACACCACGCAGTCCAGGTACGTTTGGCATCCAATGTGCTCCCAAATATCAACACACTGAACAGTTTACTCTTTATTTACAGCAGTCTCTCTTTGCAAACACTTATACCCATCAACATATGTCTAATATTAACATTCATCTCAACAACATTAACCCAAAACACATACTGGCGCCTTTGGACCGCTTCGCACAGAGCCAGGCCTCCATTAAATGTTAGCTGTTTCCAGTGGCAGGCCGTGCATTTTATAGCTGGGCCTTCTGTGCTGTCCGAGTGAGCTAGGGTTATTTGTTTCTATAACTGCGCTCACGTAACAGACAACGGGATGTGTGACCTTTTGAACCCAGAACAATAACAACGCCGGCCGGCGTTCGGCGTATAAATTGCAAGCACGGCTGTTCTCGGCCTCCGTAGTATATTTTGCCGTATGTTCCCTCCAAATGATTTTAAGTGACATTTGCAGCCTTATTGGTACATTAAAAACATTCCAAAACGGTCAAAAGATTCTGAATACTTAAAGCGCAGAAGGTTATCATCAACTGAAACTGAATGCAAAAAAAAGTAATAAAACCAATCAGCCAACCTTGAAGCAGCAGCAGCGTTAAGAGGAGGAAGAGATTGATATCAGGCTGCATGTCGAGAGACCTGGAATGATAAACAAGGGCACACACTTAGCAAAAAGAAGCAACAAAATACACCAAAGAGAAAAGAGGAGAGTGTGCGTTAAGAGAGAAAAATGTGAGACAGGAGTGTGTACAGAGGTCATGTGTGGGTTTTCATTCATATACTGTTGCATTTGAACGGTTTCGGCAGGCTTGAAGTGCTGAACGTTTCCAGTATTTCACAAGAAAAAAAGCTAAGATGATAGAAAAGCTGAGTTTTGTGCAAGTGAAACCTTTTTTTTTTTCTTTCTTATTCCTTCAATCATCTTGTGACCTGAACAAATGTAATGTTGTTTTTGCATTTATTTTGGATGTTTTTTTGATTCTACGGGAAGACTTGCTATCAAGTTGAAAGGAATGTCAAATTGAGGTTGACAACTCTGCAGGTGTTGTGCTGAGGGGAAAGCTCAAATGACAGGTGAGAAGTGAAGTGTGGCCAGTGTAGTAGAAACCAAAGAGGACTGAATGAAGAGATGCTTAATGACTGACACCTAACAACACAGTTATGTGCAATATCTGTTAAGAGTTCTGCACATCAGAATTATTTGGTTATTATTCCCCTCTGGGCTGCATTAAAGTGTACTGGATTCCATTTAAAAATGCAAAAGTTCTCACAGGGGCAACAAAAAACACTGTATTAAAACTAAAACAACCATTACAAGCTTCATAAAGACAGGACTCAATGCCAGGCTGCTATAATAAATGCCATTCAATCACACAGGTGTACCTGATTAACTGTTCATTGAGTGAACATCTGAATGAGGATTAACAACCCGTCCTGCCTCAGTCTGTATGTTCATCGCTGGGTACACATAAGAAGTTGAACGGCTGCAGACAAGGTTTGATTAACTCTGGCTGCTGATAAGCTTGGCCATAATATCCTCTGTGTGTGTGTGTGTGTGTGTGTGTGTGTGTGTGTGTGTGTTGGGGTGGGATAAAGAGGACGGACGTGCCAGAGAAAGCCTCCCTACAGGTACAGCTGTGTGTATTCCTGAGACAGAGATAGAATTGTGTTCAGGCCGAAGCCTCATTTTAAGAGGAGTCTGTGTGTCGGCGATAGAGATCTGCAGAGCTGACATGCTGTGGCCGTCTGAGAAGCCGCGGGCTGATAAACATCACCAGAGGCTATTGATGCTCTATTTGTGCACTCGCTGGTACGTCACGAGGACAAGAGATTTCATTACTGCCAGGGGACACACACACATATACACACACACACACGTTTATGGGAGGAAGCAGTCATGCATCCCTACATATAAAACACACACACACACACACACACACACTTGTCTCAAAATTGGCTCCCTCTTCAGAAGCATTCTTCTGGATCCGTCCACCCCCCCCCATCTCTCCGTTTTCCTCATCTGCACCACACCGCTCTGTGTGGCTGCAAGTTCGGTCCTATAGCTGAAATAAAAGTCCTGTCTTGCTTTAGGGACTCAAAATGTGTCTCTGAAAATCAACACAATTAATGCCAAATGAGGGTCATTTTGTGATATAACAGGGATTTCTGACTTGAGAAATATAACCTAATAATTTGGGCTATCGGTATCGACAGAGACAAAAATAAAAATGCAAACTGGGACATTTCTTTAAATGTATTCACTATATTGTTTTTAAAGGAAGTCCTAAGCTGCGGATGTGCCGTCTGCTTTTAATTGGTTGGCAGGTTGGAAAGTGCCTCCACTCTGTAGTCTGTCATTAGTAAGGAGGGCTTGTTTTTGGACCAACATCATACAAAAATCCCAAGATCTCCCGGCCTGTACTTGGTGTCAAACAATGGTTTAAATTATTTCAGGGTGAGTCACCTGAAATAGACACTTTTAAAAGAACTGAAGAACAAATGTGGAAACTTTTTCCCCCACAATGGGAATTTCTGATTAAAAGCCACAACCAGCTTTGATTGAAAATGTCCTGGTATGCACGGGAACGTGTTGCACGGGCAAGCTGGCAACCACACAGTCTTCAGTGGGTAGTTTTATTTCTTAAACTACTAGGACACTGGATTAAGAAAATGTTTTAGATTAAAACACCCCAAATTAAAAGACTTGTGTGCAGACAGACCAAGTCCTGCAAAACCACACACACACACACAGTCATGCTCTTACAGGTAAACCTGAGCTACCACTTAAAATGACATCTCTCAAAACACCTTTTCAATTCAAACATGTTTATTTTCCGTGTTATCTTGCAACATCTGGTCACTTTTAAATGGGTCAAGGCAGGTTTAAGAGGGGGCCAGAGGTTATGACCCCGACATGCAACAGTAGAAGAGGTTTACTCAAGAAGACAAACACAGTGCACACTTAAGTACTCAGTAGGTCGATAGAGCTGAAGAAAAGTATTTGGCTGCTTTTAGACCCGCTGTTGATGGCTCCAGTTAGACTTAAGACTTATTTTTGACCGGCCTGATGTAAATATCTTCACTGCTAATCTTAAATGTTCACCTGTTGCAATGCACCATACTGACGGATTTCATCACATTCGTTTCTATTTAGAAATGGATGATTGTACGGTAACCCGTGGATGCACAAAATAGAAATGCCCATCCACTGCGGACATGCTGCGCTACAGCAGGTTTAGTGTAAAATCTACGTTTCTCCAGCTTTTTTTCCCCCTCTATGCGCGACTAGTTTCACTTACCGTTCAGTGTTCAAAAATCCTTAAATGTGTCCTAACGGAGTCCTCGCACCTCTTTAGTTTCCGCACGGCTCTGGTCCACTGAGGCGTTCTGCTGCAGACAGCAGAGCAGCGACCCCTCCTCCTCGCCATGCCCCCCTGTGATGTACCTGCACCGGTCTAATCTGTCCTCTCATCGCGCACAGGGAGGAGCCAAGACCTATTGTTAGCGGCTCTTATTGGTACTCTTATAACTGTTTTCTTCATCTCCCACACAACTTTTTCCCTCCATTTAAATTTACTATAGTATTTACATTGTAAAAAAACAACAGTATTTTTATGTTACTGCGCAAATTTGGCGCAAATTTGGCACTTAAAAGTTTCCCTCGGCAATAAAGGTTCATCTTATCATGAGGTAACGTTTTTTTTCACCCCATTCCTTTGCACAGGGCAACATTGCCCAAAGAAATTCAAGAACGACACAAAATAAAATGATTTCATTGTCGCAGAACCTTTATGTAAAAACTGAAACACATGTTGAACATAAATCAATAGGGCAGGACATCCCATGTGAACAGGGTGAGGACTGAACAAAGGAACAGACGGCAGCATGCTACAGCACACGTGCAGGAGGCAACTTCTGGAATAAGGTGACAAAACTAGAACTACAAGCTGAATGGCTGCTTCTGGAGGCCACATTCAGAGTTAACTTTTTTTTAAAGAAATATGGTCGGAAATAAAAAAAACATTTTAACAAGGACCATAACGTTTTGAAATTGGTTAATCTTATTTTTTTTGTCCCACCAATAGGGTGATGAGAGAAAACTGCTGCAGGAGCAACTTTTCCAGGTGGTCAATCTGTGAAAGGTAAAGAACAACACGTTATCCATTTGCACTTTCTTGCCAGATGCTCGTCAAGTATGACACATCAATGTATGTCAAAGATGGTCACTAACTCCAAGCTCCACAAACTAAAATCAATGCGCGATAAAACTAAACAACACAAATTCAAAGATGCTTTCCAAAAATGGTGAAAGCAGCTCTGACCTTTGTCGTCAGCTTCAGACAGCAGCAGCCAGACGTCTGAGGATCTGAGATTCAAACAGAAAGCAGAAGAGATTCTACACAATCTTCATCAATTTATGATGTAATAGTTGAGAAATAGATAAATAAATAAACATCACACTGTGAAATTCACCAACCATTGATGGTCCCGGCAGAAGTGTCTTTCTCCTGCTGGGGAGTCTGGGGTGCCGGCTCTGGGTTTATGGTAGCTGCTGGGTTTTCAAGCCCCTTTTGGGTCTCACATGTAGACGTGGGCAGGGGGCAGTCAGGCACAGCTGTGGTGATGGCAGCAGATGCGCTGCTGTCAGTTTGGTCAACCTTCTGCGTGGTGGATGTGGAAGGATTACTCTTGACCCGGGCCCGTAGTGCATCCAGGATCATAGCGGTGATGTTTCCTCCGCCCTTCTCAGTGGGCAGAGTGAGTGAGAGCTCGTTTTCAGAGCCATTGAAGGACTGGACAGTGGCGAGGACGCCACCCACCAGCAGGTGTTTAAACATCTGCTGCACTTCCTCTGGAAACTCTGCAGGGAAGTGTTCTTTACCTGGAAACGAAGAGGGGGGCAATTACAGGTAACACAGTTGTGGTTAAGTCTTAAATAATAAATAATATAAGAAGAATTCCTTACCAGTGAGGGTGCACCGGGTGACCTGAAAGGGGAGCTGCAGCAGGTTCACGGGGATGGGCAAGATACGGGAGAATGCCACCTTCTCCGCGTTGCCGTAGTCCGCGTAGATGACGCTCATCTCATTCTCACCAACCTCCAGGACAACCGCACGGTACCAGTTATTGTCAGCTGATAATAAAAGTTCAAACACTGTTTAATGCCATTTATTGGCAGTTTTGTGAGCCACGACAGATGTTTTAATTTGATATGTTGATGGGGAAATCTGTTAACCTTCATGTCACAACCTACAGAGGGTGTCTGTTAATTTCACTGCCTTGATCAAGGATTTCAATTTTGGAAGAATTGTGAAAGGCCATCATTGTGCAAAACATTCTTAAGTAGTCAATCTTCCATATTTTGGAACGGCAATCAATTATCCTTCAATCCTTATTGGAAGCCTTGAATCCAGCTTAAGAGGACCGATGACTCTACCTTCACAGATACCCGTAAAAAAAAAAATTGATGAGCCTTTTCCTGCTACAAACCATAGACAGCAGTCAAAACTCCATTAAAACGAACCCTGTTGTTAGCTGAGCTGCGGAATGTATGCCAGGCTTTAGTCTCCTACCCGTCTACTGTGTTTAAAGAAGAACCGCTCCTACGCTCAGCTCAACACACGCTGTGTAATTACATCTGCCAGCAGACACCAAATTACCGGCTTAGGTGTGCGGGGGCAACAACTGCAGGTGGGGTGTCAACAACAGTCAGAGAGGGAACATAAAACCTGGACGGGGGAATGATAGTGGGGGAATTCATGGTGGCAGATTGCGAGTGCGTTTCCTCTGAGTGTAATAGCTCAATGATGGATCAGCTGGTCTGTGCTCATGTGGTCTCCTGCCTGTCATCATTTAATGTGTGCGAATGATACTGCCTGTGCGATGGGGTTTTCCCTGCTGACAGTAACTCAAACCATGATGTTGAAAATGAATACACTTTGCAAAACTCAACTGTAATCTTATCACAAGCATTTTCCTTTTTTGGCATAAAAACAAAAAATAAGCGTTTACTAAAATTCTAGATATATCTTTTATGATGTTTAAACATTAATATTGCATACTTTCTTTCCGATTGTGTTTTTCTCAATGTGCTCAAGATTCTAAATTCCATATTCAGAGGATTTATATTTGCTATCTAAAGATATAGTGGAGTTATGGCTACCTGAGCCGAGTCTGATTGTTATCTGAGCGTTCTCTGTGCTTTTATTGCATGTTCATGCATGTGAGCGTGCCCCACTGGCTAGCTTGCGGACGGCGCTCTGCACTGCTCTCACACAGCGTTCACAGCTGATGGAGCTACAGTTTGGGCAGACACCCTATGTCTATCTGGCAACGTGATAGAAAGACCGCAGATTTAAGTTTATCCCTGCACTTATCCTTTCATAATGCACAGAATGTATTTCTGGAATAATAAGTTCCTCACCAGAGAACTGGGCACAGCAGGCCGCCCCAGGAGCTGGTCTGCTCAGGACAGCGGAGGATAAAGAGGCCTGGATGTTGCTGCAGTAGGCAGCCAGCTCCATCATCACCTCCTGAAGCTTCTGCTGGTCCACTGCACGACAACACACAGCAATTACAACAGGAAGGAGTATAACATGTGTACCATTTGAGCATCTACTGAAAAGTGAGTGTTCTGACCCTGGCCGGGACTGAGCAGGTAGAAGAGGGAAGGACCGGTGACGGCAGCAATACAAGGCTGAAAGGTTTCGTTGAGAGGCAGCTCCGCCGTCTTCCAGTCCACTGGGAAACACGGGGCTGAAACAAGATTTCAAGAAGAACAATTTCAACTGGACTCCTCAAAACACCAACCCTTGCATCTTTAGGACACATGCTCTCCAGCTGACCATCTGATGGCATTGCAGTCCGCCCCTCAGTTGGTATCTCTTTAGAACTGGCTCCTGTCACCTGGTTGGAGGAACCCGCATGTTTTTGGCTGTGCTCATTTTCCTGTGCTTTCTCTTGGGGTGCGTGTGCAGAGCCAGTGGTTGCATGCGTCTCTGTGGGTAGCGCTCCAGGAACTTTGGCTAGTTGCTCAGAAATGAGGGCCGTTGCCACATTCTGCCCTCTGCTCTCCAGCTCCAAACCGTAACCGTCTTCAGTGACAGAAAGGACACGCGCAGAGAGCTGCTCGCCACCCACCAGATTCTGGAACCACAGCAAGGCTTCACTGCTCCACTCGGATCCCAGAGGCTCCACACCTGAGACCAAACACACACTCTTTGTAAGAAACTTATTGTTAAAACCTTTTGTCACGCCCCGTTCATCAAACTATCCAAGTAAAAGTCAAAGTCTTTTATTACTTCAATTTGTGCAAAAGTTCAATCTGGTGTTCAGACAGTTACAGTGAAGACAATACTCTCATCACTGGGCTGAATATGCCAAAGAACACATGGCCTTTAATAACAGATGATTTATGGTTTCTATCAAGTATTCCCAAATAAAATCCCCAATAAGGGAAAAAAATAGATATTCTCTTGGCTGCTAAATAAAAACATATTTCATTTGAAAAATTACTTAAATGTCATATTTATTCAATTTAATACTCTCCCTCTTTCTTATTCACACAAGTTTGTTTCTTATTCACACAAGTTTGTTTGTTTCTCTCACACACACACACACACACACACACACACACGCACACACACACACACGCACACACAACCTGCGAGCCAGCAGCGAATTGTCTGGAAGGGTAGAGTCAGCAGTCGGTTTGTAATGGATCGAAGGACGTTCTTTTCAACATTCATGCTATAACCATAGTCCACAAAGTATACAGACGCGTCTTCAGACAGGTCGTTCACCATAGCGCGATACCACTCTCCATCACCTGGGGAGCAGAAAGCACATTATATACACAACTAAATCCCCCCCAAAACATGTATCAAGCCTTCCATGTTTTAACAGTGTCAAGAGCTGAAAGTGTTTACACAACCAGTGGTACAATAAATAATCTCACCAGGAAACATGGCACAACAGGGATCCCCTACTTTGGGCTCAAAAGGTGACACCTTTGCCTCACAATGCTGTTTCAACTCCGTCCCCAGCTCGATCAGCCGCTGATGGTCTGACAAACACACAAACACATAAAATGAGAAAAAGTTATATCAAAGTATCGAAACATCGGCTATGATCATGACCATGGTATAATATCATGAACACTGTAGAGTTTCCCAAAGATTTTAAAGTGACTTGCACCCTTCTGGTAGTGAGATAATCCACAGCCATACCTGCAGGCTCGTTGATGCGGCAGTAAAACTCTCGAGGGTTCTCCACGACACTAGCAAGCAGTGCCACTGTTTGGCCGTCACGGGGAAGCTCAGTGCAAGACCACACCAGAGGCTCACAGGCAGGGGGGGGCACTGAAGAGCACATTCAAACACAAAGGAAGCACAACATATACTGTGAGTCTTGCTGATTGCCCGCTTGCTCCGTGTATTTTAGAGCCAAATACATAAAGATAATCATAAATGATCCAATATAAAGACAGTGGTAGGTATATTCGACAGAATGTAGACAGACTCAAGTGAGTTAAATCTCATTGTGAGATAAAACTTGATACAATTTTTGAAATCAATGTGTCACATCAATTTCAGGCACTTCCCACCTTGTGGTTCCACAGCAGCAGTGGCTGTCTGGTCAGCCTGCTGGTCACTACCGGTGGGAAGAGGAGCAGGTGCAGCGAAACCAGCGAAGCTCAACAGCTCGGCTATGTTGGCCTGAGGATCGCTGGCCTCATCAATCATGGCCACTAGAGCCTTGTCATCTTGTGCTCCCGTGATCTCAATGCGCAGTATTCGGTTCGATACCCTGAGCTGCAGAGCCAGCAGGCAGTCTTCTGACCAGCTCTCCTCAACTGGCTGCACACCTGGAAAGAAGCCCAGCGACAGATGCTTGAGAGGGTGTGAGAGACGTCAACTTTTGGTGAATTGATGAGAAAGACAAGAGTGGCAAAATGAACACCTAAATGTGTATTTTGGATGTTTTCTTTCCACTAATCTGAAAGAAGACGTTATGAAAGCAAAATAGCACAAAATCATGTTTTTGCATGTAGTGTCTCGCCTTAATGTATATTTTGGGAAGGCAAGGCAACCTCCTGGGGACATTTCTGTACAATATAACCAATAAGCTAAAGTAGTGTTGAATACATTTATTTTTAAAGTTGAGTGACACTAGTGAGTAAAGGAAACAAAACCAATTAAATAATCTTTAGGCATGTGACTGAAAGCAGATCCGTCAAACACAGTTAAACACACTTAAGTTCTAACTATTTGCATTGCGCTTTAAGGTGAATACACTACCTGCTAGAACACAAGGCAAACCTTGCATTGGCAAGGCCAGTAGTGAAGTGCTGATAGGCTGCAG
The DNA here is from genome assembly GCF_050575085.1 of Anarhichas minor. Lineage (NCBI taxonomy): Eukaryota > Metazoa > Chordata > Actinopteri > Perciformes > Anarhichadidae > Anarhichas > Anarhichas minor. The sequence continues at coordinate 13,569,881 of NW_027466463.1, forward strand.
TTTAGCTAAATCCACTTCCTCAGAGTTCCCAAAATCCAGGTAGCCGACACAGACGCGTTCCTCTGATGAATAGCCCATAACTTTAGCCCTGTACCACTGCTTGTCCTCTGGAAGAGACACACACACACACACACGTCTGAGCTTAGGTTCACAAAGCACGTCTATCATACTTTATGACACCATGTTGAAAGTTGAATGTAGACACAAACACACTCGTATTGAATCTGTGAATCGGTCGGTTGGAGCATCTTTCAGACCTGAGGCGTTTTTCAAATCATGAAAACACATTCATGAAGGAATACACCAATCTTTTGGCAAATATCGCTTTTTATTTCACTGGGAATCTATAAGGTCACAAATATTCATCTACCGATAAGAATTATGTCATTTTCCCCGCCTAATAGATTCAACAAAGGAGGACAGATAACAATGCCCCCCCCACTAAGGCCTTAAACCCTTAAGACTCAGGGATTTAACTGAGGTCCTCTAGTAAACAGTTGAGTGCGAGAGGCTGCAACAGCTTAAAATGGTGTAAATACGAATGGGACAGCACTTTGCGGCATCATATCATGTTACCTTAATGACACCAAAAGATGTTTTGTACAATTGTGGGATTTTATTTTCTGTTTCTATTCCCTGATTTGAACATCTTCCAGGCTCTTGCCTTATGAGAGGAGAGGTAATTGTCAAAAAAAAAAATCTATCGACTTGTATTTGTCAAAACGAAGATGTAGATCAAGTATATACACGCCCACACAGTCCTGAGAAGAGATCTATTAACTGAAAACATCTGTGTGGTTTTTTGAGAGGCTTTGAAGGGTGATATATATTCTAAATATGTACATGTGTTGTACCTGAGAACTGTGCACAGCAAACTGTGCCGGGGGCCGGCCTGAAGTTCCGAGGGGCTGAGACCTGACGGCAGTGTTCCCTCAGCTTCAGCTGCAACTCCTGAATCACTCCTGTAAACCAAAAGCTCTCAAGTTAAAAGATTCATGTCGAAGTCCAGAGGTTCAGGTTTACGTGTACCAGATCAGATACTGCTTACCGGCGTTCTCCACCTTCTGTACGATGATGTCACTGGGTGACAGGAGGTGGGTGATCACCACAGAGAAGGAGTCGCCCACTGCCACCGTCAGTGGCTCTGGTGGCTGAGCCCAAGTGTTGTCATTCTTCCCATCAGAGCGACGCCTGAAGTTTTCCAAAGACGTAGTCATCATGGTGTCTGAGGAAAATCAAACTTTAATATCTGCAAATAGATACGTTTCTTGAATTGTTTTAAATTGGTAACAAAAGCACACCACATTTCAGATGCTGAACAATAACATTTCATTCCTTGTGTTATTTTAGCCGAGGTACCGGTCAAATATTTGGGTATAAATTAAATGACCGTCTGACTTCAGATGGGATGGTTATGTACATATGGCTTACTTATTTCCTGCTGAGTTGGTGCGATGTTGACAGCTTCCTCTTCTGCATAGCCATGCTCAAGGAGGAATGTGCTCAATGTCTTTCCTAAAAGAAAAAGGAAGAGAGTTGTCTGTATGGCTTTAAAACAAATCCTCTGTGTATCCCCGTCACAAATCACGTTTATCAGCATTCCCAACTCCTACAACCTACCCATAGAAAGTAGGATATCCACAGAATGCACGCGACCATTTTCTTGTGTTTCCACCAGCCTAATAGTCACAGTCTTGCCGGCCAACAGCTGTTTCACAGAAATACAGCACTCGGAGGACCAGCTACCAGTCGCTGGCACCACCCCGGTGATACGGCACTCCATTGCCTGGAAGTAATAGATGCGAGGGCTAGTGTCACAATGCCAGCTGTAAGACACTGCAAACTGTCTGCGTGAATGTAATGGGAGTTTTATCATAACCATGAAGAAACCTATTTGAATATGCACTCACGCATGGACAAAATGGCTGGATATTAGCAGCCAGGGGCTTGATCCTGCCCACAGGGACATCCTCTTCATTGCCAAAGTCAATGTAAAGGATATTAGCCGTCTTCTGGTCAGCAGCCAAGGTCTGGACCAGGCCTCTGTACCAGTTCTACACGCAAAAGATATAAGCAAACACACAAGTGGCACAGTCAAAGACTAAACAAATATCAAATTATTATTGCATATTAACATTTGTGTCTCTTATCAACTTGCTTAAGAAAGGCCTCACCAGATCACAGGAGAACTGAACCACGCAAACCTCGCCAACATGGGGAACATATGTCGTCACTGATGGGCAGCTGTACGTTTTCTGAAGCTCAGTGATGATGTTTTGCAGAGCTTTCAGAACCTCGGGGCTTTGGGCAAGAAGGAAAAACCTGCCAGGGCTGTAGAACTCTACAACAGATGCCTAAAAGCCACACACAACAACAACAGAAAGACATTTGTATTCAATAACATTGGCTAGATCTGTCTCAACAGTTGGAAAACAATGTATGTTGTACCTGGATGTCTGTTCCATTGATGATTTTCAGCATGTGCAAGTCCTTGAAATAGACCCTCTGGAGGCTGGATGCGTCACCTTGCTTCAATAAACAAAGGTTATTTCAAATAATTCAAATGTAAAGCTTAACTTCCTACTTGCATTAGAAATCTCCAAATCACTGCAATTACCTTGGACTCAATCAGGCCGGCTCTGTCTCCTGTCACTGGTGAAGCTGTGGTTTCCTTAGGTTTCTCACTTAGATCAAAAGAAACAAGTGAGTGAACATCATCTATTGGACATTATATAATGAGTCAACTCTTGACTGGTGTTTCACAAACTGGTTGTTTATTAAATCATCACAGCTGACAGTGGGTGGTACTCAGGGTTAGCTTACTTTACAGGTTCTGGATCAATGGAGGTGCATATGCGCTTGTGTGCCTTCCAGTCTTCTGTCTGACACGCCACAGAGCAGTAAGGAGTCTTCTTGCAGCGCTTGCACCGAAAAATTCCTGTCAAGTGAATACTGGTTAATTAGAAACGGCTAATTGTACCCAATTTAAATACAAAGATGCGTTGAGGCTCATAAAACCACCATGATTTTACTGCAGGAACTTTACATACCCCTTTTACAAGAATGTAAAGTTGTGACTTTAATGGTGACAATATTACCTCGCTGACCACAGAAGTGGCATAAATACACAGTCAGTGCTGGCGGTACGGATCCTAACACCTATGAAAACAGAAGAATGAAATTGTGGAAAAAATGGCAATGTGGAGCAAAACACATTGATTTAGCCATTGATGAAGTTTGTTACATACTGCAGATTGATCCTTGCTGACTGATAATTTCTTCAAGTCTGCAAAAAAAGAAAGAAAAGAGGAACAAAGATGGCGAGGTATCAGATCCGATGTAATATTACTGCCATGTTCTAGGATTAACATTGCACTGCTGTTTATTTGATATTCGCACTGGACAGTTATCCAAATTAGGAAAAACAAAACGTATGTCTGGTATTGGACGCCCGTCGGGTAATGATGGTATTGGTTTACCGTCTCCAATGGTGCCTGACGCGCTGCACACGGTTGTTGCTTTGGGCACGGAGTGAGGTCCGGGAGGAGCCGGAGGCCTCGGGGTGGAAAGAGCCATGGGGCTCGATGACGGCTTCCTCAAGGGCAGGTTGGGTCGAACCAGGTTTGGAGAAAATGAACGATACATGGCGGCAGCTGCAAACGTCGTGAATTTTGGGTAAAGCCAGAGAGTTTAACACAATATAACTTGAGCATGACACGTGCACAGCAATGTCGCTTTGAAAGCTAAAAAAAAGCAATAAGCTAAGCTAGCTAATTAGCGGCGAAGCAGCTAACGGTACGTGGTTAACGTTACACTTCACGGTGATTGATGTTAGCTCGCTATGTACATTCATATTAGCTTAGCAAGCTAATGCACACGGCGACAATTAAACCAAACTTACAAGAAACGTAAGGTTAAATAATGGTACGAGACAACTTAATATATAAACCCAAACAATTAATAAAGCGTTATCTGTACTTTATGGTTTTATATGGCACAGTCAATATGTTTACCCGAGTGCACGTGTCGGTGGAAGACGTGAAAGGAATGCACATGCGCAGTAGCTTCAATTGCGGTTAGGTCAAAGAGTCGTGGTGAAAGTAATCCTCAAATTCTTCTCATACTTCTGTCCCAAGAATAAAGACACATTCTTCAATTTAACTATATTTATATTATGCTGCAATATTGTCCCGTGACATTAGTATCCATAACTGATCCATACATTTTATTTTTTAGATGTTATTTGCCTTATTCCAAATTATATTTCATAAATATCGGAATGTCTGACACTTATTGAGAGCATAAAATACTAAAAATCAATGCACTGGAGAGACGGCAGAGAAGGAAATAAAGACATATTTGCCTTCAAGAGCTGTGAGAGCAAAAAAAAAAAGACAGCGGAGGTCTACTGCGCGTGTGTTGACGTCAGACTGATGTCATTTCTCTCTGGGCTCTCATTGGTTAATATCGCCTCGTCGTTTGTCCCGCAGCGGCCATATTTGTTGATGTGTCATATCAAATTGACTTGTTGGGGCTATCAGCTGGTAAGGTAGAAATCCCAAAGTTAACTCTTATCCCGGTTCTCTCCGCGTTGAACTACGCCATGGAGTTTTCGCTTACGGTGGGTGTAAATATAACCATGCATTATTTGTCATTAATGCTATATATAGTAGCGTTAGCTACGCTAGCTGCAGTGTGAGCTAACGCCTCTCTTATCAACGTTAGCTTAGCTAGCTAAAGTAAGCAGTGCCTCTATATGTCAGTCAGTAGTTATGTGTTAAATCTATTGTTACCACCCGTTTTTAGTTTGCTGTGTTGCGTTTGGTAACGTTGACGTGTTTTCTTAATTCATTGTCGTGGTTGACTAAACAGCTAGCAAGATTAAGTCAGCTTTGGCAGGGCTAGCGTTCAATGAACCGAAGTGTTAATAAAACGGTAGTAACGTTAAATACAAATGGCACATTAGCCTGCTGCTCGCTACCTACACATTAACCAACCCGATGCACAGGCACCTAAAGGGTGTCTTTTAACATGACTGGCTGCGGACGTTACGTTAACTACTTTTGACAGTGTTCTTGCATGACACCTGTTGCAAGGGCATCAACGCCATTGTGACGTCAGGTGTTTTATATGTTGTGCTTTTACTGCTTAAATGAGAAGCTTGCTTGTGTTACTGTATGTGCTTATGATCCATGTATCACAATAGGATAATGGTCAGCACAGAGTTTTATTATGAGTAATATATATATATATATATACTATAAGTGTAGAGTGGGTATGTGCTGGGGGGGGGGGGGATATCGGGTGGGGAAACATGGTGTAACATATCATCTTTCAAAGACAAGTCATTGAGCTGTATTTAAAATGACTGGCTGCCAGCTATTCTCAGTCTCTGTGATTAATTACACAGTAGATGCTGACAAAGCCCTTTTCCGTCCTAGGCAATAATGGGTCAAGTCATGACTGGATGTTTCAGACTGAGACAGGGCTACTTTGTTCCCACAGCTTTAGTGAGCACAGGCTTAGTGGCTATTCATATCCCTAAAATAAAGTGAACAAGAAAAGTGTCTAATCCAAAAAAGGTTGTATTTCTTATCCTCAAAATTAAACATGAGAGCAGAAACATATGTTCGTCATGTTAGAAAACATTGTACAGTCCTTTTCAGAATTGTCATATCCACCCAAGTGTGTTTTACCATGCCCTCTGAATTAATTGGTGATACCTTTTTTAAATGATATGCAATGAGGTTGTGTAATAATCTTAAATTCTTATGACATTCTGCGCCACACTCCTGCAAGTTTAACTACGTCACCGGTGTTGACAGGACCACACCTCTGAGTGTGTGTCTGTTGGCTATGTCTTTGAGGTATGTGATCCTTTTGAAAACAGATAAACAGAGAACAAACATGACGCTCAAGACATCAAGGATAAGATTGTATCTAATGACCAGAAAGGCACACCGTGCAAAAAGCACAGGGCTGCTGAACTGGTGATGTCCAGCAATTTTAGGCTGTTCACAGAAAAACTGTTGCCCCATGATGTATGAAAATCTCAGTATTGTTTTTGTCTTGGCTCCATCTCAGTCTCCCTCTCTACTCTGTCCCTGCCAGATTTGAACCAGAGAGGGACCATGGAACAGCCTGGTCCTGCGTCAGATACACACATGATGGACGAATCAGAGGTTGAGTCGGTGTCAGAGGGGAATCAGCCTCACAACAGCACATCTGACTTAAAAGAAGAGGAACAAATCTTTCACGACACTGCAGATGTGGCAGAAAAGTGCAGTCAGGCAGAAGACGAAGCAGAGCCTGACAGTGAATTACTCAATACTGCGACAGATGTACCGACAGACATAAAGACAAAGTCGGAAGCTCAAACATGCAGTCGGGAACATGAAGATGGGAGTGAGCTGGATGCTGATGACAGCTGTGATAGAAGTGCAGTTGCCATGGATGGCGGGATACCTTCACTTTCCGATGAGGCTGGAGGAGCTTTGGTAGCCCCCGTCACCACGTTGGATGATGTGGTAGAAAGCTCTCCTCCTGTTCTTGAAGGAACAATAGTAAACTTATTGACCTTTGATGAAGTGAAGGATTCTCATGCCACCGCTCCAAACGGCAACGAGCAGCCATCGGTCTTGATTAGAAGTTGTTCCACAGATCCATCGCCTACCGATGATAGTGGTTCAGCTGAGAGTCCGTCATCCTTTTCTGCCCAAAGTGCTTCTAAAAACTCCTCTACCGACTCCACAGCCACCTCCGGGTTCTGTAATGGCCCTTCTACTCCCAGTTCCGACACCGTCGGCTCCTCCCTTGCGTCCAGCCCACAAACCGGTGCCGACACCTCAGCCCCCTCACATCCATTGTTGAGTCCGTATGACACCGATTGCAGCCGAAAGCTTATCTCCCAAATCCAGCGCTCGCTATCACAGGAGTCGCTGCTGGATGAGCTGGAGTCAGAGCTGTTGGCTTGTCAGCTGCCTCGGGGGGAAAGCGGAGGGGAGACGAAAGGGAGCGCACCCGTCAACGGTCTCCCGACAGACCAAGAGGACTGCATTATGGTCTTTGAGAAGTGTGTGCAATACAAGTATGCACAGCAGGAGAAGTCCATTCATAGGTAAACTGCTATTTAAAATAGCTGCACTATGTTGTCAGTTATTAGATTCATCTATGTCTCTGATTTATATGCTGCCTAGTGTCGCTGATCATGTACTAGGCCACCTTCATCGTGTCATTTTAAACTGCTATTTGTACAGTACTTAGCTTCCATTGTAATGAGTCAGTTTAGCAAGAGATTAACAAACTTTCTGTTGGCTGTTGCTTTTCTTTCACCTTTAATTATAAATCTGTCTTGATTAAGCGGCCACACGAGAATAATTGTTTCAAAGCCCAAGCAGTGTTTTATGCAGTCGTGAAACAGGACTTTTGGGCAAAATTCCCAGGATTTTCCCCTCCTGCTATTTCTTCTGGCCTTAATAACAACAGTCTTAATTCTTCAGTACTTTGACCTGATCGGTATAGTATGCTAATACGTTTGTGTGTGCTGCTTGTTTGTGTATATACAGGCTGCTTGAGGAGAACAAGAGGCACCAGGAACTGATCCTGGGTATCTGTTCAGAGAAGGACAACATGAGGGAAGAGCTGAAAAAGAGGGCAGAGACGGAAAAGCAACACATGGCCACCATTAAAAAGGTTTGTCTCATTCTCTATGTTCTATTCACATTGTTCATGGTCATATGGCACCAACTGTTTTGGAGCACAAAGCGATGTGCTCTGTATCTGTGCCTCGGTCCAAAACAAGAGTATTCTGAAATACTGAGCTATGTTTGTCCTGCATGTCTCTCCAAGCTATTTTTAATCACTCTTTGAAAACAATGGAAGCCTATTTGAAAAACGCTTGTCATGAACAAGAAGTGTTCCTCTGCGATGTTTTGTCTGACTTCCTGTCTTCTGACATTGACTTTTGCTAATTGTGATAACATAGCACCTGCATTTTTGCAAATAGTTTCATCTTTTGCTCTACAACGTTTCATGTTGAGGACCGTAAAACTTTGCTCCACATCAGCATTAAACACCAATGGCTTATCAGAGCATTGCTCTTGACCTGCTCCATGTCAATATTTTTAGACTTTTTTTGCGTGTGTGTGTGTGTGTGTGTGTGTGTCGGATTTGCCAAGCTAACCATCTACCTACTAGCACACCAAAACACGAGTATTCTCCATTCATTGGATCTGGGCTAGCATTGCTGTTGCCATAGAAGGAACAATAATTGAATCGTGCTCTCTTGGTAATGGTGTTTGTTTAAGCATTGTGTAAGCAGAAGGGTGTAGGAGGGGTTTTCATGTATGCGTTAATCCCTTTTCTTTTTCTCTCCAACATGTCATTATTTTAGGCTCATCTTGCCACAGATATTTCAGTCGTCTTTTACAGTAAACGTCTCCTGGAACACAATGCTTCACTGCCTTCCTCTTCCTGTGCCTGCTGTCTTCATTTATTTTTGCCTCCAAAACATTTTTCATCCGGCGTCATCCTGTGACGCGGGTTAGCACAGGTGTGGCCCGAGTCTTAAATGTTGCCCAACAAGTTGCTTATACTCCCTGTTTCTGCAGTTGGAGGGCAGGGTGGAGGAGCTGCTGAAAGAACTTAAGGAGTCGCGGGATAAATTGATTCATCAGGACCAGGCAGCAAAGGCCGCCCTCCAGCAGATGCAGAAGGACGTGTCCTACAGGCTGGAACAGGTAGAACTGGGTCTTTGATGGGCGGCCCCAGTCTAACCCTTATTTGCATGTCTGGCCTTATTACAATATACCCAGTCCAAGGGCAGTTTGGGACTATGGTAGAAAACTAAAGTATACATTTTAATGTAATTTGAATCTCAGTTTTGCCCATGTGTATTTATATATACTGTGTTTATATAAGAAAATAGATTTTCATTTAAGAATGTTCAGAGACAAGAACCAGTCTGAATTGCATTCATGTGCACACACCCCTCTTCAGTATCTGTAGTATCTCTATGTACCGAGATTAAGCGTGTGCATCAATAGCACTGTCATCGAGAAACCTGTACCGCCTTACAGAAAGGAAGGTTGTATTTATCTTCAGATTTCAGTTATTGCTAAAGCTGAAAAAGCTCAAAAAAAGGTTACTCACAACTAGCCAAAAATACAGTCCATTGATTTCTGCCACACATTGAGTCCAATGTTTGTACTAAACTAGCAGCTGAGTCTTTGCACACCAAACTTGTTATTGCAGATTTAATCACTGTAGTGCAGGAGAGCATGTTTTATATCTAATAGATTCCACACCTGGCAGAAACCATGTTGGGCACTTTTCTCTTGACAGTTTTGTCACACTTCCTAACTTTTAATTTCACTGTTCAGTGAACAGTAAGAGGTACATTTTGCACTCGGTTGTCCTCTTTTACCCGTTCCCTTATATCAGTCTTCCCTTAAGATGGTTACCGAGTCCTAATCAACTGTTGTCCCTGAGATTTGAAACATTTGTTCTGTTACTAAATCTGTGCCACCCTACTGATAATGTCCTCGTTTTTCAAACATAGTTTTTTATTTAAGGTGCACATTGTGATGCCTGATGCATGAACGGTGCCATCTCAACACGCTCACAGCAACTCTGATACAGTTTCTCCCTCCTTCTCTTGCTCTCCTGAAAGTCCAGCTTGTTAGAGCTTGCAGTGAAGATTGCGCAAAAATCATAAAACTGACAAAAAAAAGAAATGGCACATGAGCATCTCATTGGCATGAGGAATGAACACACAGGTGTGAGAAAAGCAGTAGTGTGTTCCACAGTGTGCCGTGGTCAATGAAAGGAATATCTATAATGAAAATAATTGTTAGTTTCAGCCCTATAAGCCAATATGGTATTTAGAAAGTCTGGGTGCATTCATGATCCAACACTACAAGCAGATCAGTGACTGAAGTGGGGGAAATTGTTTTAAACCTAATTCATGATATAAACGATCATTTCAGGTGGGCAAGAAGTGTGACGAGGCACGCCAAGAGAAGGAGGCCATGGTGATGAAATATGTGCGGGGGGAGAAGGAGGCCCTGGACCTGAGGCGAGATAAGGAGGGTTTGGAGAAGAGGCTGAGGGAAGCCACCAAGGAGGTCGACCGCCAGGCCCTCCGAGGAAACCAGCTGGCTCAGGATAAAGGTCGTCTGCAGCAGCTGTACGATGCGAAGGTAAATACTGCGTCCGTCTTAAGAACCTCGCTAAACCATTTGTAGCAGGACATAAAAACTCAACAACGGCTCTGCTTAAGTTCACCTCTGACTGAAGTAAAACTTTTATATGGTGCGATTGACCATTTGAACTCATTGCAGTGTGCTTTATGTGCTAAATTCATTGAATTTAGTGTAATTTGCCACGAGAGACATGATAAACATAGAAAGCCGTCCCACTCAATGACTTCAAAGATTGTATCTCGCTCGTCCTATTACACTGGATTGAGTCATCTATCTTAGCAGTGTTGGATATCCCACTCGGACCTTATTATCATATACATATTGGGGAATTAGCAAGGGGGAAAACATGAAGCCTGGTTATTTAATAAGTATCTCAGCTCAGCCAAAGATCCATTTGCTGTCCTCTCCCCCTGATGTTGTTCCTTCATCATCTCTCTGTGCTCTCAGGAAGGCGAGGTGAGCCGGTTGACTCGAGAGGTGGAAAGGTTGAAGGAGGAGATCAACTCGCATCTCATCAAGGTGAAATGGGCCCAGAACAAACTGAAGAGTGAGGCGGATGCACACAAGGTAATGTATCTGATACGTTGTGTTAAAACCTGTTACTTATCAAGCAATCCTGCAAACAGAAAGGCGGTCGAACAACAAGAAACAATTTCACACCGCAAATGTGCTCTATAATCCAATCAATGTTTTATAGGCAAACATAAGGAAACACCATTTTTTTGAATCACTTGTTCATAATATCCGTGTGCTTTGGATGTTATTATTGATGAATCTGAACATGCTGCAGACACATTTGAATCAACTGAATACAAATCTCTACGTTTACACATTTACACGTCTAATAAGGTCGACTACCTTGAAGTTGTTTCAGCTCCAGTATATAGTCGACACATTGCCCATATCAGTTTGAAAGATGCAACTTAAATTTCTGGTTGATTTTCTTCATTTAGTCTAGAAAGCACGCCTGTTGTTTGTCAAAGATGCAGAAGTATTTCCAGGAAACACAAATGAGATCCCCTTCAGTCATTCTACTGCAGCCGCCTCATAAAAACGACGATTACTGTAGATGTGTCTTCAGATTCAGGGGCAAAATGAAATGGGGTGAAAATGGTACAGTAATGATCCTGCAAGGAAATCATCATTAACACTGTTGCTATTTTTGAAAATGTCTATTAAGAAATAATGCTTTTTATGTTTACCTGCCTCCAAGCAAATGCACAACAATGAACAGAGGAAAAGGCAGAAAGCTCAGTCGTTGCTCAAGGCGTGTGTGTGTGTGTGTGTGTGTGTGTGTGTGTGTGTGTGTGTGTGTGTGTGTGTGTGTGTGTGTGTGTGTGTGTGTGTGTGTGTGTGTGTGTGTGTGTGTGTGTGTGTGTGTGTGTGTGTGTGTGTGTGTGTGTGTGTGTGTGTGTGTGTGTGTGTGTGTGTGTGTGTGTGTGTGTGTGTGTCTCTGTCTGCACAAAATCCATATGCATTTACCAGGAAAAGAAGTCTCAACAGGAACATTTTGCAAATCATTACATGGCTTTATACAATACCGGCTTTGCTTTGAAGTGTCATAATTACAGTTTTGTTAACTGTGTGCAGGAAACGAAAGACAAACTGAGAGACACCTCTTCCAAGTTGGCGCAGGCCAAAGAAGAGACTGAACAGATCCGCAAGAACTGCCAGGACATGATCCGAACATACCAGGTCTGTGATATTTCCCACGTAGAAGTATTAGTTTGCTCATGACCAATAATGTGAGCAAATGTGAAACATCTCTGTGCGTATGAGAAACTAGGGATGTCTGGATTTGTTGGACGTAGATAGAGATTGCGTGATTATTTTGTTGGCGGTGTCACTTATTGGACTGCAGTCGGTTAGCTCACTCACTGAAGGAACCGATCAAAGAATTACATTAATCAAATCTGATTGGTCAGTGACACATGAGGTAAGAAAAACTACACTACTGAATACTGTACTCTCGCATACATCGACTGAATAAAGCTTTTTTTACATACATTTTTAAAAGTAGAATATAAACATGAAACTGAACTTGATTGGTTCTGCTTCAGGGGAAAGGCAGTTTTCATTTATACCTTGTGATGGTGGTAGAGAGCTGCTTCAGAGTTCTCTGTGTGCTAGTTTAAGCTTTTGTGTTCACCAGTGGTGTGTTATACGCAGAGCACACACAGACAACAGGGACAGCATGCGACAGAACAAGACACCAAAATGAAACGACATGGCGAGAAGGTGGTAAAGAAACGTGATAAAAGTTAAATAAGACCAGAAAAAGCCCCAGAAGTCTTTGTTGCAAACATGGAAATAATATTTTGGTGTCTCATTGTCATTATCAGATTCTCTCTCCCATGCCTTATGTTTCACACACACACACCTCTTTCTTCACGTCAACCCCTGTTTACCGGCGCATTCTCTCTTTCACCCTCATCATCGTTGTCTTGTTTTTGAATCTTTCTACCCCTCCCTCCTCCAGGAATCGGAGGAACTCAAGTCCAACGAGCTGGATGCTAAACTGAGGACGACCAAAGTAGAGCTGGAGAAACACAAGCAGGAACAAACACAACAATTAGAGGTGCCAGCCACTGTGCACACATACAAACACTTTCTCACACATCTTATCACAATAAGCTAAGCAGCAGTAGTAGTTTAACTATGTGCTTACTGCTTTCTATTGTTAGTGAATCATTTTTCTATTTGCATCTATGATCAACCAGAAATAGAAAATAATACAGGTTTACTATTGATTCAAAATGACACATACATTTTGTTCCGTTGTTCATCCTTTTATTGATGCTCTTGAAGCTCTTCTAGTAATTTTCAGCTGTTTTGAGAGGTGTAATTGCCCCAAATAGGAATGAGTAACAAACTGGCACAGAGGCTCTACAGGCAGACACGCATGCACACAGGCACAGACTCGATCCAAACACAATGGCCTGTTTTGCTCTCTGCTTGATTCAGAGGGGAATCGCTCTTTAAAAATACATGGCCTAGAAATAATCAATATGAACCTGCGGGTTTCAACAACAACCCAGAGGACGTCACTAATTTCTTGCACATCCTGGTTCGTTTATCCAAAGTGTTTACACGTTCCTTAAAATTGAAGTCACAAATGTCGGGTCAGTAGCTTGTCTTGAATTTGAGTTGAGGATTTATTTTAGCTGAAATGTTTGATTTTAACCTATTAATTTGGTCATAAAAAGATGAATCTGATGGACTTTAACCCTGAGGGGATGTACAGTATGTTGTGGGTCCGTCACTGTGTGAGGATTGTTTTACAAACGTCGGACCTCAGCAGATTTTGCTGCCCCGCTGATGAATGAATTGGTCCAAATCTTTGTTTACGGTTGGGTTTCTATTACTGGTGGGTGTTTACATTAGAACGGGATGAATGGCGGCACCAGACAGTAAACTTACCAGCATCTCCATTACTGACATGTTGTCTTGGATACCACAGGCTACTAATAGCTTCTTGGAAAAACTGTACCATTAATGGCTTTGTTCAAAAGATGAGACGAAAACATTATTAAGCTTTGCCTTCGTATGTATAATGACTGCAGAAGCAAAGTAATGTTAATGAATGCTACACATGGATTACCAGGAAACGCAATGAAATGATGCTAATGTAAGATTTTTCTTCTTTTTTTTTCCAGAAATAAATGTGTGAGTGAGGGTTAAGTTGATGGCTAAAACCATTGAACTGAATTGCTAATGTGTTTTAAATCTTAGTAATCACAACTGGCAGGGAACTAGGTATGCTTTTACAATCAGGATTCTGAGGTTTAGAAAGAGATATTGCTTTTTTTAAGCAGACTCAAAGTAAGAACCGTAACAGTGGATGCATATCTAATGTAGAACTTAATGCATGTGGCAGGTGCACCGAGTGAAGGCCAAAGAGCTGGATGACCTGAAAAGGAGTTACAAAGAGGGCATGGATGAGCTCATTACTCTACGAACCAAGGTTTGTCATACAGATAAGTGCTTCAACGTCTCTCTGTCTCTGTGTGTGTCCACATGATATCGGAAGACGTTAAGCTTAATCAAGGGTGTGTTGTTCTGTAGTTAAAGTGTCTAGAAGACGAGCGTCCACGCTGGGAGGACGAGCTGAACAAGTACAGGGAGATCATCAACCGGCAGAAGGCAGAGATCGGGCGGCAGAGAGAAAAGCTGGAAGAGATCACTGCGCTCCAGGAGCAGCACGAACGGTACCAACACACACTCTCACACTCATCATGCAGGAGCTGTGCTTTAAACTTCAAACGTAATTGGTTTTGATACTACAGAGCACACTGTAATTCAGTTCTCCCCTTTCTTTTTTTCTTTTTTGTTTTGCAAGTACCTTTATTGAAGGATTTAAAGATGGGCCAGGGACAGATATAGCACACAAGGCAGGAAGGGACTTGGGTCCCTCTGCCGGCCATGTGCAGAGGACTCGGTGGGGAAACTTTTCCCTCTTTATCAAAATGAAGCTTTCTGTGTGTGTGTGTGCCAAAGTGCCAACCCAAATAGATTCATGCAAAGGATTCTCAGTTTTCTTCTTCTGGCCGTCACTTTGAGCAGCAGGACATTTTTAGCTGTTGGCAAGTAAAAAGTTCTTTGGTCCGTAGGCAACTTTACTACCAGTGAAGTTGTGACTTTCGTCCTGACAAATTATGTATGGCTCATTTTTGCCATCGTTTGTATGAATGAATGCAACAAAAGCTTTCTTATTTGAGTTAAATGATGGATTACAGTGAACAGTTAATTATGAACTCGTTTTTCAAACATTTCTGTCCTTCATTTTTCTTGATTTTGTAATTAATACATTTTTTGTTTAGGATAGTTGTCTTTATATATGATAAAACAATATTAAAATCATTAAAGATAAATAACAAAGATAAATTGACTCCCATCTTTCTGTGTCATACATATAGTCGTATCCTTAACAGTATGTAATTCTCTCACACACACACACACACGAAGGGAAGCTCACAGCCACTGTCTTTATTAACACCTTGCCAATAATTATTTTGTCCCGCAGTGATAAACAGGAGGTCGCGTCTCTTCGTGAGGAAGTGGACGGCCTGTCCAGCCAGATGGTTGACCTCCAGCGCGACGTACAAGGCAGCAGAGAGCGTGAGGCCGAGTTACTGGGCTTCACCGAGAAGCTGAGCAGCAAGAACGCACAGCTCCAGTCAGAGAGCAACTCGCTGCAGTGTCAGTTGGACCAGCTCAACGGTAGCTTCACAGAGCTCCAAGCCAAGCTGGAGGAGACCAACCGGCTGCTAGATGACAAGGTCGGGCAAGCTGGATCACACAGAGTTATGTAGAAGTGGCACAAAGCAGCCGAGTTGTCTGACCTAGAACATGCAGCGTCCTTGAACTGATATTTTTTTGGCTTAACATTCAGAAGAAAATCTTGAAATAGTTTGTTTTATATATATATATATATATATATATATATATATATATATATATATATATATATATTTATATTTATTTATTTTCCTTTTCAATCACAGGTTTGCTAGAACAAGCAGCCATTGTCACAATATCTTGCCACTCTTATCATGTCTGCTATTGCATCATTAGGCTCATTTAGCCCCCCCCCCCTGTCTCTTATTCATCCCGCAGTCACGGCTGCTGAAACAGGAGGAGGTGCTGAGGCAGCAGGAGGTGCAGGGCCTGCAGGAGGAGCGGGCAGCATTGCAGACAGAAGTGGCGCAGCTAAAAACCAGAGTTGAAGAGCTGAGGGATGAGCTGGTGACTCAGAAACGGAAACAAGCTGCCAGCATCAAAGACCTCACAAAACAACTAACACAAGGTTAGCCAACCACCTTACAGTACATTTCCTCAGCTCCTTCGCGGTAAAGTCAGAATTACTTTAAATTAGATTGTATTAAAATTGCAAGTTATCAAAAGCGTAGTGTCATTTCCAGCCTTGCCAAAATGTCCACTACCATCTAATTTCACTTCACTGTGATATTTATCTTTGATGTGTCTCCACTGAGAGAGTGTGCTTTCCTCAGGATGTAATGTCGGGTCACGCATGTAGATCGAGAGGAGGGAGTGCAGGGTGATTAGAAACGAGGGAGATGGGAGAGTACAGATGGGTGCTGTGTATAGAAAGCTAATGTTCTTCTCACGATAGGATTATTATACTTAATAGAGTGAGCCAGCTTCCCCTGCTGGGTTCTCTGTGGGACACACACACAGTGACCTTAAAGGGATAGATGAGGTTATATGAGGTGCCATAGTTAGTGTGTTACGTGGTCAGCATGGGAGCAAAGCAAAAAAAAAAAACACACTATTAGTTTAAGTGTATGCTCTATAAAATGACTGTTTTTGTCAAGAAGAGAGCATAGATAACGGCTTCAGTTCCCAGTGGGAATAGGCCACCTGGCTTCAAGGTAAAGCAGCGATGCATAATCTGAATATAGCCTACAAATACTAAAAAATGTATTTCTTTGGTGGCTAAAATACGTTTAGCTGCTGCTCCCACGCTGGTTCTGCCATGTCTGCTTCTCCAAACTGGGGGCGTGCGTGCTGTAGGGAATACACTGACTGTGGAAAAGTACCTCGTACAACCCACTTAAAATATCAGAATGATCCCTTTATAGGGCACACATTTCAGAGCTATTTTATTAACACGAGCTTTTTCCCTTTTTGTTTGCAATACGAGACACAAGAACATTAGGAGAGCTCGTGGTCATACATCAGCGGTGCCGTTACTGTCTCTGACTGCAGTCATTTTAAGCCTTAGATTATGCACGGAAGGTTTTGCTGAGCGTGCACTCTTCTTCTAAAGCAGCCTTTATTCAGGTGGACACCCTCGCAGAGGAAAACTCTTTGAGTTCAGTCAAGCAGTGATGCTTAGCTTTGACTTTCATCTTGCCTTTTTGTGGGCTTCTGCCTCAAATAATTAGTTTTATATGCAGTTCAGTTTTGGCTATGGTGTGTTTTTTGAAGACACGGTATTGTTTCTTTGCTCACGCAAGGCGAGAGTTGAAGGGATTAGTTAATAATAACTACCAATTCTGACAGTTCTCATAATCAATTAAGTTATTTCTTGAGTGAAAATTCCAAATATTTCCTCTTTATAGCCTATTAAATACAAATATTTGCTTACTTGTTCTCTATTGTTATGATTTAGACGAGCAATGAGCCAATTTGTGTTTTAAATGTCAGTGTGAGACTAGTCTTTTTGTTAAGAATATGCTTTATTTAGTTAATAGACATTTGAAAGTTCTTTACTCGTTCTTTACTCTCCAGCCCGTAAGAGACTGGACCAGGTTGACAATGGAGGCTGCGACCGGGATGCCAGCAGTATGGGCAGTCGCTCAAGTTCCTCAGGTACTGCTCCTGGATTTGGTTAGTATTTAACACGTGCAGAAGTAATATCATAAAAGACTTTGGTTTGTTCAAAATATAAAGAGTATTTTCTTATCAGAAATCAAAGCTCACAGGTTGTTGAAACGTGACCAAAGTCACTACAATGAGCAGTTTTTCTGAGTTCATCACGATCTCCCCTCCATTCCCTCCAGGCTCCTTGAATGTCCGCCATGGTGGGAGCAGCGGCGTTGAGGAGCGTTCACCAGAGAACCAGTCCGGTCCCTCGGTGGTGGTGGTGGACAGCTTCCCAGAGGTGGACAAGACCGTGCTCGTGGACCGCATTGTCCGTCTGCAAAAGGCCCTGGCTCGCAAGCAGGAGAAAATCGAGTTCATGGAGGATCACATCAAGCAACTGGTGGAGGAGATCCGCAAAAAGACCAAGTGAGTGGCGTGGACCGGTACACGGAGCAGAGAACGGGAGATGGCCAGAACATTTTAATTTTTTTTTACTGCTATTTACAATGCTGAATACATTTTTTTTTGGGGGAGCAGTTTGACCCGAGAATGCAAGGTGTTCAGATTTTACCGGTGCAGTGGATGGTGGTGTATTGTGCTCAAACAATACTGATGGATAAAGTTAGTTATAGATGCCGTGTTTCAGACGCTAAGACAAATAGTCAGAGAGCAGTTTCTTGCTGCTGTGTGGAAGTGTTGAAGGGAAAAAGTAAGACTAAATGTAGTATATATTTTCTTAGCAACACATGTTAAACACCTCCTAAAGCATTTGGTGTTAATAATGCAGATCGACATACTGATCTATACGAGTCCAGAGTTTAATATTCTTTTCAGTTTATCCGAATATTCAGGCACACCGTACCTCACTCCCTGGTGTTACCTCTGCTTCAGCTCACCTTGATCAGACAGCATGTGCACACACACACACACACACACAGTTTATTATCATCGTCCTTACATTCTAACTCGTGCACCTCACTTCGGATTCGTGACAAACTTCACTCGGAGCTACTTACAGTCAAGGGGGGGGGGGGGGGGGGGGTGAATGCATCAGTGTGAAGCCTTAATAAGGTCCCATCCATATTCGCGGCCATCAACCTTAACTGAAGGGACGGCGTGAAGGTGGAGACGGCTATCGTAATCACTTCGCTACTTTATGCAGGTTAAGCCTTGAAGTGGATTGTGAGAGTATCAAAGTTAGAACCAAATAGGCTCGAAACATTTTTCTCTACTGAGTAAAATGAGTGAGATCTCATTAATTGATCGGTGTAAATCACTCCAAACTGTTTATTAACGTTCTGCATCTGGCTCTTGTTGAAGGATTATATTTACAATGCTCGGAGATATCCAATCATCCCGACTTCGATTCTACTTGGATCATCCCACTCCTCGTTTCTTTCTCCGCTACACACTCGTATTGAATCCATTAGCCTCAACCTACATTCAAGAGTTAAGATTGAGGACAAATCCCACGGTTACTGGGCTAAATTTAGCTCCGCAAAATCTCGGTGAAGTGTGTGTGTGTGTGTGTGTGTTCCCACTATGTGGACGTGAATTTGTCCTTTTTGCCTTTCTGTGTCCATCCCTCCAGGACAGCCAGGTGGAAACTGATTTAACTGTAAGCTTGAAGCAGGTGATGAATAAAGAGACGTAGACGTGGGTCTCTGACAAAAGACAAATAGTGAAAGAAAGGCTACGGTTTAATTTAATAAGCTTCCGCTCCATACACACTGTATGGTCATAGCAGTGTTTTTGCATCTTTTAGCTCATTGACTGTTAACGATTGCGGCAATTTACTACTGTGGTGTCCTCACTATAGTCCAAAGAATATATAGCTCCAAAGTGGGAGGAAGATATTTTGGGAACCCCCCCGGTTCAAGAAGTAAAAGATGCATTTCTGTGAGGAAACATCCAATCGCACAGCTAAAAACTCTGTAACGTGCTCGCCGCAGGCCAAACCTAAAGTCTGTGCAGTTGAGAAAGCTGATAATACAATCCGCTGCTTAATTCAATTATCGTTCGGATTCTGGGTCAGTTTTGGATGAATAATTGAAACCGTTTATGGAGTGTTTCGCTGAAGCTTTGATTGGCGCTCTCTTGGTTTAGCCTTTCAAAAACAACAGTTTCACTGTGTGTCACACACACACAAAGGGACGCACACAACTGAATTAACAGGGTGGTTACTGGTTTCTAACAGCACCATAAATTACATTTATTTAACCACAGTAAAAGAAAATCACTTTTTCTCCCATTTTATGAATATAAAATATGATGACAGAGATTCAAGCTTCATTTGTGAACCTCAATACAAGCTCTGAACGTAAAAAAACATTCCGTACAGCCGTACATCTTCCCCACACCAGCGGTGACTGAGGCTCATGGGTATTGTAGTATTTAGCGGTCATGCCAAACTGATAAGTTGAACAAATAAAAACTGGTGTCCTGACCACAAGATAAGCCTCAACCTAAATGATCGTTACATTATTCTGGAGGCTCTCGTGGGGGTGGGGGAAATACTTCTTAACTCTATTGCTACATGATTATTTTTACGTGTTTTTTTTTTTTTTTCTCGCCTATCGTGCAACCATTCAATATTGTTTTGCGAGTGGCATCTTCATGTGCTGCCGGGAAGTCAAACACGGGTCATTGGCTACACGGCTCATACAGCATGTGCAATTTGTAGTAAATGAGCTAAAACATTCAGAAACGGCAGCGTCATCATCATCTCTCATGGGGGCAATGATGTCTGTCACCCACACCTGTTTATTATGAGCATTAAGTCTAAACGGGCCCTTCATGTGACTGGAATTAAAATGATGTTGTTATAGACCAGATGAGAACAGGAGGAGGCCTTCTGTTCAGGAGGCGTAGATGGATATTTATTTAGAGAGCGCGCCCTTTTGCTCTGTTTTGTTGTAATCGGTGGTGACTGCAAATCAGGGCAATATATGCTCTGCTGTCGACTGTTATGGATCCACACCTGCTGAGTGTGTTTAAATATACAAAATGAGGATCCCTCTACCAGTCGGGCTTAGTGTGTCTTGATGCCTTTGATTTTTCTTTTGTAAATAATACAGAGGGAACATTTAGACTTGATCATGAGAATCTACATTTATCGAGCATGTACCGTCGTACAAAAAGCCTTAAACCTGAAACTAATACTTGCCGTTCAGTATGTTTTTTGTTATAGCCTGAGAAGTTCTGAGTAAGATGAAGATAAAACATACAAACATGGATGTGTTGTGTTGTGTGGTCTGACACAACACATCCGAGAGTTGAACTGTACCCAGAATTGCCGCCTTCCCTTCACGCATGCTTGACTTGCCGCCCTCATTGCTTACACACTCTCAGCTGGAACAAAAAGGACACACTACTCGCACCCCGGCCGACCCGTGCATGCCATTCGGCACACCGTGTGGCCACGTCTTTAATTTCTGTCACTTTTTTTTGTTTTTACTAAACACTGTCGTGACGGAACTGGGGTCCAAATATGGACCCTTGCAAGTCTAGTCAGAGGTAAGTCTCATTTTATGTCTGTGCAAGCACAGGTGTGTGTGTGTGTGTGTGTGTGTGGGGACGATTTATGATGGTGGCTTTTTTTCGTAGCGCTTCCATAGCTGCTGTATCATTTCAGTTTGTTTGCACCATAGATGTCTTTGTGTTGTTAATGTGTAATGCATACACTGCAACATACAGTTTTAGGGTTTATGCAGTGCATACATATTACTTGATTAAATTAATTTTATAATAAAAGATGGGACTTGTGGAAGTAAGAGTCGACACCGAGTACCAGTATTTGTTCTATCCTCCCTCCTTCAGAGTAGAATTAAAATGTATTTTATATATTTATAAATGTAATATTTTCATGTCAAATGTTGACATTTTAAGGAGGCTGCAGACTCGTGTCCCAGGCTGCTGTTTTATCTTGGTATTGGACATTACTATAAATGCGTGGCACATTCTGAAATGTCTTAAACAGACGTCACTGGCATGCTTTCAACCTTTCCAAGATCTCTTTCACAATATTTTCACTTCAATAAAATGCCTATAGGGTTATATTTTTTATTGTATTTACTTATGAACAACTATCCCATTTAAAGCCTCTGTGTATAAAATCTAAAGACGCCACTTAAAGTCAGTGTAATTGTCTAGAAGAATCAATACATGAAGAATCAAGACCTTCACAGCTTAGAAAGGGGATATCCTTAAGGTTGTAGTACACAAACAGTTTATTTTCATTTATGGCATTTATGTTTTAATTCATGATCGCTAGGTCAGGAGTATTAGTAATGGTTGTGGTTGTAGTAATTTAGAATTTGCAACATTTAGGTATTCACCTCTAATGAATCTACTCTCTCGTCATCGTCTTGAGAATCCTCTAATAAGAATATATTCAGCTCTACATGTCAGGCAGAGTGGAAATCTTATCGCAGACTCTCACTAGCGGTCAGGAGCGTCCCTTTGCTCATCCTGCAGTTACCCACCTTTTCAAAAAGTCACCGTCAGACGCACCGTGCATTTGAACGAACCAATGCCAGTGTGTCGGGCTGAATATTGTGCTTTCAGATATACAGCTGGGTTGAGAGCCGGTTTTGAAATATTGATTACTGGCCCATCTCAAGAGAGTTACAGGCGGTTGTTGACCTTTTCTGTCGGGCATTACCTGGTCCTCTTCACCTCCCACACTCCCCAAGTCTTACAGAGGAGAATCAAGACTGCGGCTGCAATCGTAAAAAAGCTTTTTAGTTCCAGCATTGTGCGTGTTTTAATTTATATTTGATACCTGGATTCTAGCCTCATCACGCTCAATCTCTTGGCTGTAGACGTACACAGGAGAAATGATTCACACACTAATTTCCTTAACCATCTGCATCATCTTGAATATTGCTCTGTGTTATCTTCCCTTCTCTTTGGTCGCATATTAAGAAAAACATAATCATGCAGGACGCAGTAATGAATTTCAGTCACAATGGCGTCTCTCTCTGGGTCTGTTTTCCTCTTCATAAGAAACACACCGGCTTGTCATTGTAACAAGAAGTTTAGAGCCGTTAAGCTAATGAATTCCCCCTCTGACACAAACATGAATTATCTTCTCTCGCTGACACAAACGAGCTTTAGCACTATATTGTTCCAGAGATGAAAATTAATTGAATCCTTGCAGCCCCCTCTAATGCGGCCCTCTTATGGCACAATAATCATCTTTCTAGCTATGACTGAATTTGTCCCGTGCACGAGTTCAACAAGCCGTCCCACTGAAATTACTATTCTAGGAACGTCTGCTGCTTTCGCTGCGGGAAACGGTTTTATTGCACTGTAGGAGCTCTCCATGCTCTCACTTTCTCAATTTTCTTGCTCAACAGTGTTCAGCCGATGCCGCACGTTCACGTCGTTTCCCCCCTCCTTTTTCCTGAAGCACACAGTTTGACTCCTCTCCTCCCCCCCCCCCCCCCCCCCCCACAGAATTATCCAGAGCTACGTGCTAAGAGAGGAGACGGGGGCCCTCTCGTCGGAGGCGTCGGACATTAACAAAGCCAATCTGGGCCGGCGGGGAGGCATCATGGCTTCACTTTACACCTCCCACCCGGCGGACAGCGGGCTGACCCTGGACCTGTCGCTGGAGATCAACAGGAAGCTGCAGGCTGTGTTGGAGGACACACTGCTGAAGAACATCACTCTGAAGGTAAGGTCTCTCCCAGCAGGCACCATACTCCAGCAGCATTGTGCTATAAATGCGTAACAAGTGTACACAATTGTAATTGATGTAGATTAGAAACACTATGTACAACAGAATTTCATTATTCATTCATATGGATATTCATTTTTTTCTGAGCATTTAGATTTAGATACTGAAAATGTAGCTCACTTCCTTTTTTAAGTCTTCTCACCCACACCAGCCCAGAAGACCGCGGGATCCCAGGACGGTCCCAAAATATGACACCATTGCTTGAATGCTAGTCGGTGAAACTCATTTGAATGAATTTCAAATACTAAGTCTTGATTGATTTTTTTTTTTTTTTTCTTTTTTTTTTTTTGTGAATTAGGTCACAAAGAGCTAAAAAAAAATCATTACGCCATTGAGTTTACGAAAATACACTTGTTTTGCTGATATAAATTGGGCCCACCATGGACAACAGAAGTAGCACATTTAAAATATTAGATAATATTAATATTGTCAATGAACTCTCAACTGTGTCAGTTTTTAGAGAGATGACATGTTGGGATTCGTGGTCTAGATCAGAAGCTGCATTATTGATGCTAATGCTAAGAAAGGAAACATGTGCCCCAGTGTAACGGACACGTGTTTCTCCTTCTCACTGGTCCATGATCTGAATAGTTTATTTAAGCCTATATTCACAGTATTCGGCCTCGTTCAGCCATCACGTATGTGGGCTTTGTCCGGCTCCCGAGGGTCTTTGATAATGTCATTGAATAGGATTTCAGCTGAACCAAATTTCTGACGCGTTAGTGTTAAATGAATGAATCCATTCCACCTCTCAGCTCTCTGTCTGTCTGAAGAGGTGATGTATCCAGATGTACCTACAAGAAAATGTACGGCGGCACCCTCTTCTGACTAGTTTATTAAAATACGCTCAATTCCGCAGTCGGTGTGCAACACAGGCTTTATGTACTACAATGCATTTATTTTTCACCAAGTGTCAAAACAAATGCCCAATCAAGTGGGTGAATACTGCTTCCAAACCGGCCCAGGGTAAAGCAGGAAAGAGATGATAGAAAACAAAATAATATTTGAATGCGCCCACGTAAACGAGCCAAACTCTCAAAGCGTGACATCGTCCCGTCTTCATGTGTTGTCGTCGCAGCTTCTTTGACGTTTGTCTCTGTGCTCTCGTTGCACTTTTATGTCGGCACATTAGATGCTTGATTTATAACGAGCAGCTTCGTATTGTCTTTATATTGTGTTGATCTTATCTTAAAGACGTAAAAATCCTAAATAAGACAGTACATTGTAACGTGGGAGTATTTTCTGACAGCGAGTCTTGATGATTGGCAGTAAGCAGCAAGTAATTATATAAAAACACTCAAGACGGGGACAATAAAATGACAATAAAACAAACCGCCGAATTAAGGCTTCACATTTCCTGTGATGGATAATTTAAAAGCTGTATTTATATATTCACTTTCTTTTCATCTTTCTCTGTTTTGACTCTTAATATTAAAACAGTAGACTCACACTTTCAAACACCATTTTTGTTCTCGCAAAGATGCCTTCTACATAGAAATAAATGGCACAAATGCTTCAGGAACGTATTTCACTTTATTCTCCCTCCTATTATTTTTGATAAACAGCCACAGCACAGCAGTCTCTCATGTACCCGAGTCTGAGAAGTGTTCCCTCTCTTTAACAGGAGAATCTGCAGACTCTGGGGTCCGAGATCGAGAGGCTCATAAAGCAGCAGAGAGAACCTGAGGATGGAGTAAGGAGGAAGTAAAGGACCAATAACTACTTAAGGAACCCCCCCCCCCCCCCCCCCAACCAAGCATTTTTGAAGGAACAGGAAAATGTAAGACGTGCACACACGGTCATTGTCCCAACACACGAAGGAGCAAATAGAATGTTGCCAGTTGCCAGTAGCACCTCAGGCTGCTTTTTGGAGGACCTCTTGAACTCTGTCCATTCGGAGAAGGTGTCTGAACTTACTTGAGACTGTTGTTGTTGTTATTCCATCCACATTGTACCGCCTCCGCCAACACAACAGCTCTTCCTCTGGCTAACGTCCGTCTCCCCCGGAGCCTTGCCAAGATAAAACTCTTCAGGCCAGTTGCTTCAAGCTTGAAAGTCTAAACTGTCTTGTAAACTAATTGATGCCATAATTATGAATGTATAGCAAAGTGACAAACGCTGATTTGCCAATTAATTCATCCTATAAAAAAAAAAAAAGACATTTGTCCCCTCACAGCTCTGTCCACAAGTACAGCAAGTCTTACTGAAATAAGACGATCGTCGGCCAGCATGCTCTCTCTGCTTCTTTCCTGATGTTCGTCTGCCAATAAGCCAAATGTATTTTTGAAAAGCTGCTTCTTCACCCCGACAGCGCAGCGCTCCACAAAGTAAAAGTGAAAAAACAGCAACGGATCAGCCCTGGCTTCGTTGGGGATCTTGTGTGCCACGTGGGCATTTTTCATCAACTTTTGCGCTGCACAGCACTTACGACCCGAGCCGGTGAAGCTTCAGCAGACGCACCCGTCTGTGTGACACCGGCGCTCGACCGAAGGAAACGGACTGCTTTCTTTGCAATGTTTAATGCAGCCAACGGCACTATGCCATCAGCGTGGAAGTATCCTCATGCTGTGTAAGAAAATCTACGACAAATATAATATGATGTTACGGTTGAAATGTAGAGCTGGTCTTGAGTTTGGCCATTTTGAATGTGATTTTTCTTTCTTTTCTTGTTTGCTTAAAATTAGAGTTTTATTTGTCTGGTTATCCATTTTTATTTGATTTTATTTTATCATGCATATTCACTTTTAATTTAAAATAACGAATACCTAGAATATTGTTGCCTTTCCTTCACTAATCTGTATGATTAGTACCAACGGCTTCTCTTAATCAGACATGAGCACCTACAGCTGTATGTAGAGGTTTGGGAGCATCAGTATCAAAGCGTGGACACAGAGATAATAACTTTCTTTGCACCGTGTGCACAATATGATCTGGTGAGAGGAAAAAGACATCGCCGTTCAGGTTCTAATATCACACTTCTTCTTTCTTTTTCCCGTGTCACTTAGTCCGTTGAAGTAAATCAAGTGTAGAAGAATCAGACGGACAGGAGATCTGTAGCTGTAGCTCAGGAAAGCCAATGGAACCTACAGAAATATATCCAGGGACAAAGTGCAATGCTGTTCCTTTCATTGATTTTATTTGAACAATGTCTATGTTGTCTTTTTGTTTTGTTCCGAATGTGTTTGTGCGCCAGTATACTGTTTTATATGTCTGTTTTTATGCTTGCGTACGTGCAACATGCGACTGTGCAGGTGTTTGAATATTTAGTGTCCAACTTGTGTGTGAGTCTGCTTGCATGTCTGCCTTTTTTATAACCTCTCAAGCTGTTGTGTTTACACCTTGTGTACATGCTTCAGCTGCTGGAGCTTATAGGATTCCACCAGACTGACCATGAAGTTTGTTTCATCCAGAGGAGTACTGGTACGCTTGAGTTGCGTTTAGAGCAGAGTTGGTCAGACACACACACACACCCCTACCCCTCTGCCTCTCATTCACAGATGTTCAGCACACACAGTATGAAGGGTATGGAGCATCCGAGCTGATTTAAACGTACGGACGGCACACCTGGAGATTACGTCTTGATTCTCCTTGATATTGAAATTTAGCAACCTTTTAACCTCCCAAAAGGTTGCGGTTCTATCGCTTGACATTTAGGGTTTCTGTTTCTTGCATCTTAAACAGCGCGACAATGAGCTGCTTGCTGCTGAATAGGCGAAAATCGTTTTTGTTGCTTTACAGTCAGTTTCTGGGACAGAAGTAAAATCCAACCTATGCAAAACATTGCATAGAAACGTCCTCATTAATCCTCAGAGGCACGCTAACTCACTTCTTCTGTGTTGGTCACAGCGTGTCTCCTGCAAGAGTCACGCGGATCCAAGAGTTCACACATTTCCACAGCCTTTAAAAAGGGAAGCCATGCTGCAGCATTGTGCGAATAAACGAATCACGTTTCACTGTACGGATACGATGAAATGGAGTTCAGTGTGTTTGTGTCAAAATGTGAGATTTAAATTAGAAGTCATTGTCATTTTTCCTCCTGCTGTGCAATGATATGATTCCCCGCCCTGTTTAGTGGAATATTCAAATTGTGATTATAATATACATTTGTAAATATGTCATTCTGTAAAATGATTATGAGATGTTTTTAAAAATGCTGATTCTGGATTGTGTTTGTATATATGGTGGTTCCAGGGAATAAAAAGAGATGAGTCTTGGCTTTCTCTTGAATGTGCCACAGTGTCTCGTATTTCATGTTTTTCTTTTGCTTTTGCCATAAAACTTATATCGACATCTCGCCAACATCCGCTGTTCTGGTTTGTGTAATTGAGGTTGGGACATTTTGAACACGGAGGTAACCTCTCTGACTCTTTGTAGCATGAGACTTTAGGTCCCATTTCAAAAACGGCAGCGTCAGCGGTACTGGAGGTCACTGCGCCACTGTCAGTCAAACCAGGCAGCCTCTCCGATGATTTAAAACCCAACTGGCAATACTCCCAAAAAATACAGCCGAAAAATGAGTCACGGGTGAGTTTTCCTACACAGCCATTTTAGTGTCAATAAAAGCATCATTGTTGTGTAGCTGACCTAGTTTATCAACGGGGGGAAATATCTCTCTTTCAATGTTTTCATTCTTTGCGTTACAGCTCTAGTTCACATGGAGAATGTTCTGTTGTCGCCATATCTTCTTTTGGATCAATGTCACATTTTAGTTGAACAATATCCTGAGTCACCCTGTCAATCTGCACACATAATGTTACATCACGCATGAGCTTACTCTTTCCCACACATGAGCTTACTCTTTCCCATGCATGCACAAGTGCAGACTTTGACAAACACCTACAGACCAACTGATGGCACCTGTCATAAAATAATAGTTCAGCAGGAAACAAAAATAAGACATTTGATTCCATCGACATTCTTGTCACGTATGGGTGATATTTCCCAATTTCGCCGCAGGCACAGCAGCACTCGGCAGGTTCAAATATCCAATTCAGGCCAATGGTTACCGCCGGGCTATTTTTAGCTCGCTGATAAAGGATACTCTTATCAGCTTAGATGACCACCCTTGAATTCATAAAGCATCGCCTGTGTCCTTTAGACACGGCAGCAAACATGGCAGTATAGCTCTCAAGGTGCAGAGGTAATAAGCCTGCCCGTGTCTATTTTTCTTCACTATATTACATCCCTACACCGCTACAGCTGCAACATTAAGATACAAACATTTGAATATGAATGGGTCTCTATAATGAATATTATTGAAGTCCACTTGTCTTTTAACTTCAGTGTTTTGTCATTCTGTGTACAAAAACATGTTTTTAATTGGGAATATTCATGTATCCATCCAGCCTATCATTAGATGCCATTACAAAAAGCAGCCCTTGTGCGTGTGGAACGTCTCGGTAATGCTTTGATTGTATGCCACTCTCCTGCTCTGCCTCTTCTGCCTCTTCACTTCCACCTCTGAGATGGAAATTGAGGGGTCATTTTTCTCAGACCCAGATGTTCATTCAGATCTGTGATTAATCAAATGTGCTGCAGGTGTCAGCAGAGTAAATCTAGTGAATGGATTTGTGAATGAAATGTGTTTTGTTTCATGCTTAAAGCAGAACTCACTTCTGTATCGTCATGCAGGGGGCAGACGAGAGTAGAGTCTGGAGGCTTGGATCGGCAAGAACGGTAGCACCTCGACCCTGAGAGTGACGAAGGCCTGTAAACAAGCTGCTGTTCAGCTTCATTCCACTCTGCAGTGGTGGAAATAACCAAGTACATGTATTCAAGTACTGTGCTTTACTTACCATTTAATAGTACTTTGTACTTCTATTCCTCTACATTTCAGTTGAAAATATTGCTTTTTTTCACTCAACTCCATGTGTTTACCGACTGTATCTCCTCGTTATTATTCAACTTAAAATATTACAGAAAAGCTGTTTCTATTCCCCCATTTCAAAAGGATCAATGTTAAGCGAAATGTCCCAAAAATGAATATAAATGTAAAGAATTGTTTAACAGAACTTTCCTATGTCCTCTCCCATTAGCACAGGTACACAAAC
This sequence comes from Anarhichas minor, assembly GCF_050575085.1. Lineage (NCBI taxonomy): Eukaryota > Metazoa > Chordata > Actinopteri > Perciformes > Anarhichadidae > Anarhichas > Anarhichas minor. Next base: position 13,599,205 of record NW_027466463.1, read on the forward strand.
ATGTTGTGTACCTGTGCTCTGTCCTCTACAGTAGACGAGCCAGTCTCGACGTACAGAATATCTAATGCACCACTGTCATGTTTTTTTTTCTGGTGTGACACAATGACCTTTACAGTGAGGGGTAAAAAACCCCCAATGTCAGCCGAGGGGTTGCAAAACAGCAACGTTGTTGTTTTGGACTCTTGGCCTCTCAGAGGGCTTTGAACACATTGTGTGTGCAAGTCCAACCCTGACCCTCAATGTTATTGTGAAAGACCGACCGGGGCTGTTCCAAAATGCTCGGATTTATGACGATGATGGTGATCAGATATCGGCAAGCTGGTTGAAAATAAGAACACTTAGAGACACAGGGTCAGAAGTGGACCACACAATAATGTTTGCTCTCATCAGTGCAGTCATGCTGGTGACGTCAGAGTAGGTTTTTGGAGCCACAATCTTCTGACTGAGCCAAATATATCTCATTTGGAGTTAGAAACCAGTGAGCCAGTGAGAAAATGCTTTTGCTTACTTTGCCACATCCATTGTGAATGGTTAAAGGAGTAAGTCATGAGTGCTCGGTTTCATAGTTCATACTTCTTTAATTGAGACATACATCATAAAAGATGAACACAAATTTGCCCCAATCTTTAGGCTACATGAGCAACGGTCAAAGCAAGCCAAATCACGGCAGATGGAGACCGCTGAGCGCCAAGTTCACACGGGAATCCAAGCAGATGGACACATGTAGCGTAGCACCTGCTTTTGGCACCGCATCTCGACCATCGCAGCGTGATTTTAGACTGGAATAAATCACAGAGGGATTTAATTTTACAGGGCTACAAGGCATTTATTAGACAATGGAAGTTGAGTTTTATCAATGTTTGGCAATCAGATGCGTGTCCCAGCTGCTGGCTCTCCACATGTTCATGCTTCTCATTTAGCTACATTCATAAATAAGACATTTTTTGTTTCCCTAGTAGCTAAATCTATCACTTGGGTTTGAGTTGTATGGCTTAACAGGCTAATAAAACATATGTTTTACATATATATACTGTTTATAATTGATATTAAGTACACTTCAATTACTTTGGATGTCAACAAACAAGAGACTTGAAGTCATTTAAAAGCTGTGCAAAACGGTGCACTTTTATGCTCCCGTTGCATGTATTTAGCACATCAGTTGGGATGTGATAAGGTCATTATCATTCGCAATCAGTTTTCAGAAATCACTGTTCTGTATTTTCTTGCTTTGAACCTTGGAACAACCTCGCCTCCAACCTCCTCCTGAAGAAAATGAGTCTTTGCAGAGCATTTTACAAAATCATGTTTCTGTTGGTTCTCTGCTGCAATTTAGCAGAATCGCTCATCTCCGTTGTCCCTTGTTTGGTCCCCACAGGAGCACGATGAGTGGCACATGCTATGCAAGTCCTCTTTAACTGACCTTGATTCACAGTATTGTTTTTGTACACAGTCTTTGTGCAAGGCAAATCATTATTCAAAAGTATGTTATGAAGCGTGTCTTAGCATCAATTTGAGTATCATTTGGGAAAAGAGAAGATTACCAATTCACAAAGAATTATGTTTATGTTGGTCAGATGGCAGTAGGCGGTGGTTGGCAGAGACAATATTCATGATCTGGACGAGAGGCGGTTGAGTCCTAATAACTGAATGAAACCTCACACCTGTTGCCCGAGAGGATCTGAAAGAGCTCCTTTAAAGTCTCAGTGCAGTGTGGTTGCGGTGATTTGGGAGGTCATAGAAAATGTCTGACTTCCCTCTGCTGTGAAAACATGTTTGAATTAGATTATGTATGCATTAACGGCTGGGAATGTGGACATTTCATGGGGAATGATTGCACCTGGAGTTGCACCTGGTCTTCTAAAATGTGCCCATACTCCAGGGACAATGAATATATATTTGACAAAGTTTGAGCAGGAGCAAATACGCTGCAATTAAAGGAACAGTTCCATATTTTGGGAAATGCACTTATTCGCTGTCTTGCCGAGAGTTAGATGAGGGAATTTGTATCAATCTTCTCATCTACTTCTCTGCAAAAAAAAAGAAGTAAATCACCAACCATTATTATTTCTGAACGTAAACTGTGTTTACCATATACCTCTGTTACCGCAGAGGTTGCAGTGATATCAGTTCATCTACTGTGACTTGAGCAGCCAGAATGTCCACCGATACACATGCAATTTGGAACAATTATTCTTAAAGCTGCTGATTAGCTCCTCCATCTGCGAGCCCACAGCTAATCTGCCCGAACTCAAACTTCCTGCCAAACAAACAGTGCTTAATAATGACGTGGGTTTTTGCCAGGAGGCCATCAAAGATAATAACTGCACTGCTGTTGTTATTTTTTTTTTATTTTTTTTTTTAAAGCTGGGTCTCATTCACAGGTATTAGTCAAGCCAATCATATCTAAACGATTTTCATTGGCTAAAACAGCTGAGTTTAGTTCCATTGAGTTTTTTTTTTACTGGTCTAATTGAAGTGTATACGGCTCTATACTCTTCTGGGAGAGCACCATTAGCAGAGCACGTCGCGTTAATGTGTAGAGACGTCCAGTTTCAGGGCTAATTCATATTCCCCAAAGACGGAACTGGAAATCTCTCTTGGGTCACATCATAACAAGCGCCATGTTAACAAAAAAAACATGTTCTACATGAACAGGGCCTATTTGATAAATATTGGATATTGTTATTACTGGATCGCTGGAGTACATCTTTAAAGTTTTAAAATAGTGCATTGGGCATGGAATGTTAAAAATCACACTTTTTGTTGCTTTTTTGCAAAAAAATGCATTCTAGTTCAATTTGAATGTGAAAAAGCAACAATGCTTTTTAAATGATAGAAATATATATATATTTTTTCCTGAAACTGATTTATCCTTATCTCAATCCAGCCATATCACAATTGTTTGTGTTTGGCTTGCATACCCCAATGCCTGTGTGCTGTATAAACCTTGATCACGGCACAGTTGAGAATAAAGTCAAACGCTGAATGCATAACCATATTAATCAACTGTGCATGAATGTGTAAACAATCCACTGGTTTAAAAAGCTGATTTCCATCTCTCCAACGAGGCCAATCAGGTTCGAGTTGCTCTCAGCAGTCCCCAACCATCAATAGAATGAAATTCCAAATAAAGCTCAAACAGTAATTAACAATGAAACATCCTTTTATTTCACAGGAGTCAACACGCCACCTCACAATAGCATGTAAAGCTTAAATGAGAACGACAAAGGGGGAGGCTCAAAATCCTCACATCAGTAGGCCTACTAAACACCACAATACAATATGTACAAAGGGCGTGGGAATCAGTCCCACATTCACTTGTTTAGTTGTAAAAGACAGCGCGGAATAAATACATATTTTACATAAATGTTTAATATAAACAAATACCTGTCGTACAAATTGCACTTGCCGATGGCTGTGAGGTAAAAACACATTGTGAGCACGACATGGCTGCAGTACAGTCACTCCGAATGAAATGCCTCGCTCATGTCCGCTGCATTTAAATAACAATCAGTGTATTACAGTGCGCCCGAGCAGTCATTTTAAGAATAAATGATGAGCCATCGAGAACCCGGGGACAATTTAAAGGTACCCACTGCCCCTTAATAGATTATCTGCGTCAATAAACACTGAACTCCTGATCCAATAAAATAAGAAATAAACAAAAACACGAGGATTATTAAACAGTGCGCTCTTTGAAAGGAGTGTCAATTCACTGAATAACGTTTTATGGTCAGTGCAGCACCGATTATGTTTCATTAGATCCACTTAAATGAAAAATGAGGGTTGATATTATTTTAAAAAATTGGATCATCTCTTAGACACTGAACTGGTGAGATTTGCGCATCTTGAAAAGAGCATTAACCCTGCTCCCTTTTCTTTTAAAATATGGCTTTTAAATACAATGCATGTATCGCCTGACCTTTGACTTCTATGATATCGAACAGACCCCCTTAGTTTAATAAGGTGCGGCTCTTGTCCAAAAAGAAACCCATGTTCAAGGAGTAAACGCCCGCTGTAGCCTACTCCTCCTTCCCCAGGCTGGAGTAATCCACCTCAACAAAAGTATATATTTGTGTTCCTTCACAGCTGTGATTCAGAGTGCGACAGCTTTACAGCCCCGACCGGGCTGCTGTCACTGTTGTCCAAGACGGCGCAAGCCGACCACAGCCCCAATGTGCCGGGCTCCAGGGCGGAGACGAACCCACCGGAGTACCGGGACAGGTCGCACGAGCTGATGTGCAGCCTGCGGTCGGCTTGCCTCGGGCAGCACAGCAGCCTCTTGAAAGCCTTCCTGAAGTCCGGGCTCCGGCAGTAAATAATGGGGTTGAACGCTGAGTTCACGTACCCCAGCCAGTTTAGGAACACGAAAAGGTCCTTGTCCACCATCTCGGCGCAAATCACGCGCACCACGTTGACGATAAAGAAGGGCAGCCAGCACAGAGTGAACGTCCCCATGATGATCCCCAGCGTTTTGAGCGCCTTCTGCTCCCTGAGCGCCAGGATCTTAGACGGCCTCTTCTTAAACTTAGAGGTCAGTCCGGTTAAGGTGTTGTGAAACCTGCCCTCGCACTTGTCGATCTTCCTCAGCTGCTTTTTCGCCTCTCTGTACACGCGGGCGTAAACAAATATCATAACCAGCAGAGGAATGTAAAACGATATGATGGATGAGGAGATGGCATAAGCCCTGTTGGTGACGAAGTCGCAACATTCAGGGTCGTTGTAGCAGTCTGTGTCCACACTGTCCCGGGACCAGTGCATCAGGATGGGGAGGAAGGAGACCAGCGCAGAAATGGCCCAAACTACGCACACCACCGTTTTGGCCCGAGCTTTGGTTATCAAGCTTTGGTAGCGGAAAGGGGAGGTGATGGCCACGTACCTGTCTATGGCGATAACGCACAGGGTCTCGATGCTGGCGGTTACGCAAAGAACGTCCACGGAGGTCCAGAACTCGCAGAAAAAGCTGCCGTACAGCCACGAGCCACGCACCTCGAGCGCGGCGCCAAACGGCACCACCAGCAGCCCCATGATGAGGTCCGCGCTCGCCAGGGACACGATGAACACGTTGGTGAGCGTCTGCAGCCTCTGCGTTTTGGCGATGGCAACGATGACCAGGATATTGCCGAACACAATGGACACGACGATCAAACCCATCAACACGCTCATCCCCGCCATCCACTGCTCGGACACGGCCGTAGCGGAGTCCGGTGCGTCCGACGACTCTGCGCCGGAGCCATTCTGGAAATTCACCGGCGAGGACGCGCCACCGTCCCCCATGACGGGCTGCTGCGCTGTGTGCGGGACCAGGTCGAGTTCATCAATGCAGTCTTTCTAGTGTGTCGCGGACGCACGGGCCACGGCTCTACTCCTGTCGCGCGCCAAACTCCATCTGGAGTTCCTCTCTCGCCCTCAGTTTGCGCGAGCTGCAGCACCGGCCGGCACATCAGAGCGGGCGGTGACATCACTGCTCCTCAGGACCAATCAACGCAGCTCAGCGGACAAAATTGTCCCAACAATGAAGTTGAGGAATCACAAATTATTCATTCAGTCCCACTTTATCACATCTTTTGAAACTAATGCGCATGAATGAATAAATAAACACTTTTTAGCAAGCAGCTTTCTAACCACAGCTTACCCCAAACTGCCCTGTGACTGTTATCTTTCTAAAAATCCGCCTTGGGAACACAAGAAGGCAGATATGGAGATCCAAAAACCACCATGATATTATTCAGGGATTTTGCTGTTTTTTCCCTCTTGCCATCACAAAAAAGATTTGTTTTTCCACTTGTCCATTTTATATTTTTATCACAAAGAATACATTCCAAAGCTATGAGGGCAGGCCCAACCACAGATCTGCTCTCGGATTCACAGCATTACAAGAAACATCTTGTCATTAGTTAAGACAATTATAAAACAGGGTTTGTCCAACAGCCAAACTATTCAAGTATATCCAGGTCAGTTCCGGGTCATTAAAATCCAGATAAACGCTTATTTAGATGAAAGTTAAGTACAGTAGCCGAGGCTGAGGAACAAACATTATGCACAAACAAAAACAATGCAACACGAGACGGGAAGAAGACCAGGAAAGAGTGGAGCCTAAAAGTCTCGCTGAAGCAAAACTGTGAAAGAAGGTCTTGAGAAGTCATGTGTCTGAGTCTACTGCTGAAAGACGAGACTTTCAAAGAATGAACACAAGGAAAGACATCTTTGATCCGTGTTTGAACTGGCCTCTTGACACACAGACTGCAGACACGAACGAACCTCTTTGTTCTTGTTGTCGTGTTTGTTTTGTGTGCGCGTGTGTGTGAGTTGATTAGCATGCCTGTCAATGATGACCCAGCCCCAGACACGAATGACCCAACGTTACAAGCTTATCTGAGATTGTTAACATCAGCTGCTTGGGTCTATACCTCAGGCACTCAGAGCCACCTATACATGTTTGGAGCAGGCATTTCTTACTAAGATATGAGGAGGCTGAAATAATAAGGCCTCGTTAACCGGCGTCTATAGGGGTTTCTGAGAAATGCAGATTTTCAAATACTTGTCCAGGAAGGTCATCTTAGACCTGTTTCAACAACTAATTGCTTTTTTATAATTAACACTTGAAAAAACACAGCAACACTCACGCTCAGCAACCCAAAAAAGAGCAATAGTGTTGTGTAACAGCAAGAATATTCAATATCGTGAATGTACATAAGCTTAAATGATCCAATATAAGTCATTAATAAGACCAACTTTTGGGTTGCTTTGATTGAATAGACTGTAAGGTTACGTCATCTAAAGAGGAATAGAAAAGAAAAGAGTGAGTATTTCTCGGTCACAATTTATTCCAGATAGTGTGGAAAATACAATTTACAAACTTCATTTTCTGGTCGGGGAGTTTCCTTGGAAGGATTTAGTCTCGTGACCTCAACATTTCTACTCTCCTGCTCAAGTTTAATAGTCTCAAACCATGATTGATGCTTCCATTCACCTTCATTGTACTGCATTGGTGGCAGAAATCTAGACGAATACAACCGAAGCTATATCTCCATGCATGTGCAGATGAACTGACCCTTTAGGGTGATGGATTTAAAGCAGAACTACTGTTTTTAAAAAAATAAAAAGCATTCCCTTCAACCCCTTGAAGGTTTTTCAACTTGCTGGTGTATTAATGTCTCTTATAGGTATACATTTATGACGTGTATCTCCATATTTCCATATTTTTGTGCACCCGCTCCCTCACTTTCCCAAAAATAAGCTGAGTGAAGTGCCCTCGACACACTGAGCAGCGGCAGCTCCCTCCCACACATCGTCATACAAGCTTTGTATGCTGGAATAAAGGGAAGTAGAGCAGGTTCAACTTGACTTAGCGGCTTGGCCCTTTAGTGTCAACACCGGTGTCGAGTCAAAGGTCAAAGTTGATTATGTCATCTGAAGCGATGCCTTCTTGTTTACAGATTGAGCTTCTGAGCAGAGGTGAGAATGGAGGGCGAGAAGCAGAGGCAGAGAAACTGGGATGTGTTTAGGTGCACATTTTCAGCAGCTCGTTTCTTCATAAAAACTCGTACAAGCTGGAAATGTAATATTTTATCTCTTTCACAGATATGATCTTAATGGAGCCCACTCAGCCAGAATGAAGAGCAAATCCATTTTCCTGTAATTAAAAGTGTGCGAAAACTGTGGTTTTAACTTTTAAACAAACTCCTCAGCCAACACAACCCCAAGTCGCAATTAAATCAGTCAACTTAGTTTTCTACATTTATACTTAATTTTCCATTTTTAACAAAGCAGAACATTCCTAATAATAACAAATTGGCAAATCATGATACTTCTAAGTCACAATTAATTGCAGAGAGGTCAGAAACAATGTCCCAGTGTCAGCTTCATGCATCATATGAGTGTCATAAGAGGAAGCGTTTAAAAGCCTTTTTTGTGCTGTTGAAAGGAGCTGTGTGCAGATGGAGACTCTTATCTGATTTCTCAGAAACCTCATGGCTTACTTGAAGGATTTGCTTCCTTTAAAATGAATGTTAGTCGGTTATATCACCATGTAGGCCGTCACCGGCAGCAGCAAAAAGAGGAGGTGGCAGCCCTGACCTGTGAAAGGCTTCAGCATTGTATCCTTGTAAATCCCGATGATGTTTCTGGTGTGGCAGCGAAGAACATGGAGCAGAAACACACGCCGGGTTAATGATGCTGTCAGATCGACAGCACGTGAAGCAGATGAGGGGGGGACGGACGGATAATGTTTATGACACCAAAAATAAAAGTGCAGGGTGGTTAAAGAATTGTTTTGGGGTAAAAAAAAAGGCATCACACGGTCACTTTTCATGACATACATGTTACTCTAAGCTGACTGACAAATGTATATCAGTCTGCTTTTCTTCACTAGACACGCATGTAAAGCTATTATGTGTGACTTCATGACTTCTGCCCTCGGAGGTGAGCTCACACATAACCTAATTCATGAAGGAACTAGCTCATTAGGGAAGCTTCTAATACCGTCTCACATAGCAGAGCTGCAGTCTCGTACGTTGGAAATTTGTAATATGAGAAGAATTTATGTGGAATTGCAGCATTAGTCTTTGATGGAAACCTAACCTGCGCACACACACACACACACACAGACCAAACTAGATGAAAATGTTTTATTAGTTAATTTTGTTGCATCTTAAAGTGCCGCATTGGGACAGAAAAAGAAATCAAGTGAGAAAATGAAGGAACCCCATCGGCAGCCACTCAAAGTCTTTGCTGTTAATTCAAAAAACGCCAGAGGACTAACAAAGCTCAAAATATGTTGCAGTTCATTTGACATAAATAACTTGTGGGAATTAAACATCTCACCCATTACAGAGACATATTGTTATTGCTTCCGTACAGTAACGGCCCTTTTAGCAAGGCACTTGGGCCGCGTGATCCAACCAAATCAAAACAGCCTGACAGGCACAATTATGTTGTGAGACACGATGACAGTGACGATAACCAAAAACGCTCTCAGGCCCGATTCTGGCAACAGCTCATAACTTTGAAAAACAATAAGGGAATAGAAGAAGTTATCATATTACTGTATGCTACACAAAGAAGTACCCAGCGTATTACGGTAACACATTATTAGAGCATCTCTTCTATGTTATCGTCCCTTTGTGGAGTAGAGATGAAGCGTATGAATGTTAAGAGAGATTTTAATAAGACTTTTTAAAATATAATATCCCTGTAAGTGCACAGCAATCGCTCGGTGTCATCAGTTCACAAAGTGGTTACCTCCTCTTATAAAAAAAAAACAGGCACTTCATTCATTACTTGGATAACGGCAATATTGTGTGGTCTAAATCAAAAGAGCTCCTTGTTTCGTGAATAATCATAATCAAAAGTATAATCAGTCAGAGAGGAAACGGAGACACAGAACAAAGCTTTAAGCTACGAGCGTGAACTTTGTGAACAACTTAAGACTGCTCGGTGTGTGTGGTGACACGTGTGTGTGTAGACACATTTATAAAAGCTGGATACGTGCACCTGAAGGCACCGTCCAAGCTGACTGACTGTAAACTAAAGCAACCACACATGTACAAGGAAATATTTTATTATTTAAAAAAAGTAAAGTGAAGATTTAATACTTTTCTGATATAGTTTTGAATATATTAAAGCTAATAAAAATCTGCAGTCTCTGCATAGATAACTTCTCGTCAACTTCTCAAGACGCGAGTCTCATTTCTGTCCTTTTATTCCTCTTTATAAAAGTATTAGCATTCAAAAGCTATGCTTACGCCAGCAAAAGCAGAATAAAACGTCTTTCTCCGAGTCTGAATCAGATAACAGCTCCTTTAAAAATCGTACAATGTAATATACTCATGGGACGAAAAGAAAAAGCTCTCTTAATGTTTGTGAGCATAAATAATTTAATAATGAATTATTGGAGGTTGTGGGGGAAACATTTTGTTCACAATACCTTAATGTAAACTGTTAAGTCTTTGAAATACACATCCATCTGGTGGTTCAGGTGAAAACATGAAAATTATAAAGAGGTTTCAGTATTTGAAAGCATTTTTAATCCCCCACAACATTATTAAATGATAATCTGTTTATTCTTCTCGCCCCCTCTGACACCATCATCAACACCCGTCAGTGATCACTTTAATTAGTTTCTTATTGAATCCACATAATGTATTCTATTTTCTGCATACATTCAGTGCACTGTTTTACAAGTAAGACGGTACTTTTTAAATGAAACATTATTAGCATTACTAAAGTGGACAGTTTTCCTACAGGTAGTCAGTACAGCCTGTCCTTGTAGGATTATTTTGCATGAATATGCCATCAGATAGATATTCATTTTTAGGCTGCAGTGTTTGCTGTACAGCCTTTATTACATGCCTGAGGATGCAACTATTTGCATTCCTATCAATAACTGTCCCTCACAGTAAAGGGCATTACAGCACTGATGCATTATGTTTCGTAGAAGAGGCTTCTGAGTAGTTTGAAATGAAATACACCTAAAAATCAGATATGTATGATTTGCATTTTTGTTTAAAGTGACAGTCGGAGACAATCTGTGTTTTCTTCTCCCAGAATTATGAACAAAACAGGAGCTGGGGTTAGCAACACACAGAAAGTGTTGATTCTGGGACTATTGGGACAAAGACAGACAAGAGGTTTTAGAAGGCATGAGCCATCGCCACAGTGATTTCTTCCTCTCCACGGTTGCCACTTATTTGAAGCGGCTGGGTGAAGGAGGCTGCTTTCATCATACAAGCGTTACCTGTTTCCATACAGTAGTACAACCATACACCCAAAGTGAGGCTTGGATTGCCGTTGAAGTCCTTTATAACAGCTGGAATTTTGGTTGAGATGGAGAGGGGCTTCGACAGATCCACAATGTCCCCAGTAACCACACGACTTTCTAGCAGCCATTCGTTACCTGTGAAAAACAGGAAGCAGAATTTTGTAGTCTGTCAAAGTGACAAAATCAACATTCTGATACAATCTGGCTAAAGAAGAAACAGATAAAGTCACTAGGCTAAAAGCTAAATGCTAACATTAGCATGCCAACATGCTAATATTAAGCAGGTATAATGTCTACATGCTCAACACCGTAGCAGCATGCTACCTATTGCTAATTGGCACCAAGCAAACATAAACTGAAAGGACAAACTCAAGTGTTGACCAGATGTTTGGGCTAGAATAAATGTTTAAGAGATCACCAGTCATTAGGAGCATGAATATCTATACAGAATCGAATGGCAATCCCTCCAATGGTTGTTGAGATTTATCAGTCTGCACCAACGTGGTTGACCGACCGACATTGCCACTAAACAAGATCAATCTTCAGCTTTGACCCAGATCAGTCCCAATGTGCCATGTCCTGAAAGGACGGATGTGTCTTTATGAAAATGTCTGTCTGGAATCTAACTCTATGGTTGAGCATGGCAAGGTGTACTAGATTGTCTGAGCACTGTTAAATGGAGTCCTCTACAATATTCCCCTCTCATAACATGACTGAATCAGACGGAGTGAGGCTGAGGACATGAATTTACTGAAACACGGGGGATATTTTTAGAAACAAATACACATCGAACGAGACGTGTCCCCATGAATGATAAATGAAAGTCGAAAAGGAAAGGCTAGAACTTTTGACTGTGAGAAAATATTATGCCAGAGAGACCGTCAAAATCCATGCCAGCGGTGATTAATGACGCTGATGCCTAACATGAGGTCCCAGGGCAGCCATTTCTAAAAGCTACAAAAAAAAACAATTTAAATCCGCCGTGCACTTCCAACTTTACCCATTAAAATTCCTGCCTCTGCTCTGATCTGATCAGCATAAGTCTAGACCGGGTATAATCGGACAGCGGAGGATCACGTAACATAGCCTGGTAGCTAATTATGTGAACCAAGGCATGTCGTCTTATCGAAATGTTCTAAAAATAGCCTGCTGATATCGCTGACTGCACGCTGCACCGCTCACAATGATGGAAACACTTTTGTTCTAAACCGAATGCACGGACCATCACCCGTTACTAACATGATATCTCAAATCCCTTCACACTCGGTGCTAGGGTCAGAATACTGTTGACTACAAATTGAAAACATTGAAAAACACATTTTGAATAGTATTATATATTGTCTGTGCCGTGTGAAACCGCTCTAGTGCTTTGAAAGAGTCCCCGACTGATCTAAATATTCCTCCGTCCCTCAGCTGAGAACTGTAAATCCCAGGCGAGGGCCAGCGGAGTGAGAATCTACTTGTTGTGCAGTGAAAGTAACACAAAGGTTAAGCATCGTTCACTTCCATTACGTTTTTGACAGAATCATGGTTCACAGACCAAAATAAAGCAGAGAAGGAGAAGTCAAGAGGCTCACATCCAGAACAGGGTCATCACAAATGTAGAGAACAAGTTTGAGTTGCATCTCTGACTCTACCCTGATTTCTTTCTTTTTTTTTTTTTCTGATTTCTTTATGCGGATATGAAGTCAAATGTCTGATGAATCTGAATGAAACGTTTACATTGCATGGCATTAGTAACAATGACTGAACTCCGTCTCACCCTCAGCTGAGAGGGCCCAGCAGCTGGGGGCCTCTTCCGTGAGCTTGGTTCCTTCTGGAAGCGACAGGGTGAGTGACATGACGAGAGTCTGACCTGCCGACACTGCCACTGCTGGCATTTCTCTCCTGGCAGCTGATTTAGGCAGCGTGGGGGCTTTGGTAGGACCAGAAGGCTTTGAAGGCACTGAATCTGTGCAGTCCGTAGAAATGGGGAACTGGACAGGAGAGAGTTTTGGATGTTTTGGATTAAAGAGGAGCAAGGAGAAAGCGATCAACACTTGCAATGCCATTCTTTAGTCACCTCATATCCAAACGATTCTAGCTTTCGGGATAGATTAACTACATGCAGGTGGACAGACACATGCTTTATTATGGTTGGAAGTGAGCTTCTCTTACACACATACACACACAGGTCTCACCAGTGAAACAGTCTTGGAGGACAGGTCCAGAACTTTGACTTGGTGGTTGTTGGTATCGGCCACGTAGAGAAGCTTGCCGCCGTCGCCGACACAGATTCCTCCGGGTTCATTGAAGCAGGATTTGTTAAATTCAGGGCCCAGAGTATCTCCAGCCTCTCCGGTCCCTGCTAGTGTGCTACACTGCTTCACCTTTGGATCCACCACCTTGATCTGAACATAATCACCCAGGCACATAGATACAATCAAACAAAAGTCATGTGGGGTTTGTTTTAGATCAAAAGACACACACACACACACACACTCTTTGTGTATCCACTCAACAACCTTAAGGACCCCATTATGATGGCAGAGGCATCAAATGTGAGCATCTTTGAACTTTAGCCTTGCAACGTGCAACAGTTACCTTGTGGTTGTAGGAGTCGGCCACATAGAGCAGGCTTTGTTCAGGAGCCCAGGCAACACCGAGAGGATGCTGCAGCTTAGAATCCACCCCTTTCCCGTCGACATCCCCGAAAGCAAAAAGGTTCTGGTTCAAAGAAGAGATCAAAAGTAGATATGAAAACATACAAATGCCCAAACTGCAACTTGTGACCCCTATGTCTAAGCTCAACGTGGGTCAAAGAACAGAGTATCCAATGAACTCAGTGAATTGCCTCTAACTGGATTTAAAACAGGCTTTTTAACCATCAAGATAAAGGACTTTCTTTTTTTTAAATCCAAGCTGAAGCCTTTCCCAATCTGTAAATGATCAGTGAAGAACACTTGAAATAAAAACATGAAAGCAAAAATTGGCTCTGTTGATTTAAAAGTTGATGAATAATTCATATGAGCAGCAAGACAAGAATTAATATATCACATTTGTAAAAAAAACAGCAGAAAGATTAATCGCATTAGTTACTATGGTAAAAATAGTTAGATGAGTCATTCTTGAGTTGTTTTAAAGAAAAGTACAACATAAATATTCAATGTCATTAAAAAATGACAAAGGGGAACATTTTTTCATGCATTTTCTGAAAGTGAGAAAAAGGTTAATTAAGTGAAAACAGTTCTTAGTGCTTCAGATTATTCCAGGCCAACATGACCCAAACAGATACATTACTATTACAGCCTGTTGACAACCAATCTGTGAGAAATTGGGAGGGATTCAAAAACAATGTGTGGAAAGGGCAATTGGCCACTTTATGCATCCGGCCCGCTTTGGCGTTGCGGCTGGTAATCACATTGCAAGATGGTCTCTAGTTTTCTAGAAAGAGACATTGCTGGTGAGTTTCTCAAATTCATTATTTTGGCACTTTGAGCACTGCAAGTCGAGTACCATCTAGTCCCTTTATATTTGAGAGAAGACATCTAGGTTGGATAAATAGCACTACGGTAGAGTAAAAATATATATTTTTGATTTTGGGGTGAACTGTCCCTTTAAATATTATTAAATAATAAATTCTCCTTTACAAAAAACACTAAAATGGTCAGAAATTATCCTAACAAGGTCAAAGATAATTTATGGACCTTAAATAATCAAAAGGGAAAGAGGAAGGAAACATAATTAAAGCCACTTGGGATTCACTTAGTGCTTTGCTCTCTCGGGCTGGTTTGTGCATAAGTAGTTGTCATAAACGACCCATAATAACCAAATAAACCAAAAGGTATCCAAAAGAAGAAAAAAAAGAAATAATGTTAAAAAATCCATTCATCCAGTTACAAATTCATCCACCATCCAGTCATCCATCCATCAACTGTTGCACACCCACCAGTGGATCTCTCTCTCCTCCGACCAGCAACTTGACGGCTCCGTCCTTCAGTGCCAGCGTGCGGATGGTGCTGCTTTCGCTGTCGGCCACATACAGGCAGCCCCAGGGCTCCTCTGGGGCTGAAGCCAGGCCCGAAGGCTGAGCAAAGCCGGCCTTGTGGGGGTACGAGTTGTTTCGGTTCTCCTCGTGGCCGCTGCCTGCCCATCGCACGCACGTTCCTGCCTTGGACTCGCTATGTTGTAAAATAGAAAGAGAAATGACACTTCAACGCATTGCTGGGTAGAGTTCATTTGCCCTCTCATCATTTTCATTTGCTTTCAATTCTTTTTATACTTCAAGAAGAGTTACGAGTGGCTTAGAAGGGTGGCTGCTGCCAAGTGGCCATGGTGGTGATGCACCAGTCTCTCACCTTCCTTTGGGCAGTTTCCCATCTGCTAGGAACAAAGCCCAGATCTGGTGGGTCCCTGCCATGGCTATCCACAGCACGTTACCTTCAGCACCGCCTACACACACAAATGAAACGCGCACACACAAACACACTCTTTTGAGCAGAGAACAGAGGTGGTGCTAATATTCATCCTACAAGGTGAGAAGTCTTTTACTTTGCAGCTATGCAGGTTTAAGTGACGGCCGCCTGTCTGACAAAGGCCATATGCTGCCTCGGATGCGCTCAGCAGAGACAATACTGTCACCGTGATAAACACACAACCTTTACAGAGAGTTGCATTGTTAATGCCGCGCAGAGCTCCGACCTTCTTGATCACATCTGGCGGACTGTCAGGAACATCTGACGGCTCCGGCTCCCGACTCACAGCAACAATGTCACTGTTGTTACTTTTCAGTTCAAAAGGTGTAGGGTCCTCTTGATTCGGTCAGTTGAATTATTCATGCGCATGGCGGATAAATCATGAATATGCAATGAGTGTTTGGATGTACTCCCAGAGGACAATGTTGGTGGAGTTAAAGGTCTGATATCGCATCTTCAGATCATGTGGGGATGTGCAAACCAGCAGGTTGTGTCATCCATCAAGCTGTGCAGAAAATGTGACCGTCACTGATTACCTCTTGCTTACAGGCTGTGTGCAATAACAGAATATTTGCACTAATGGCCCTAAAATCTGAATGGAATTAATACTTTAAATTCACATGAGCGTGATTACTATTTCTTTAGATTTTTCAATACTATTATTTTATGTATTTATAAAATGGGAAAAATGAAGCAATTCTGCGCTGTTAATTGTTAATAAAGTCATTTGTCACATTTTAAAACAGCATTTTTCAACAAATAAATATCTTGCTAATGAGGGCCTGTAGTATGATCCTAAAGAGACAAATGCAAAGAAATTCATAAAACTTTTGGAATGATAATAATAACGACAAAAAATAAGTCTAAGGCTATGCATATTAGACGAACAAAATGATTCCGCCAACACAACACACAGTACTAACTGAAAGGCGTGTTCATAATTTGTTAGGGGCAACTCTGTGTCTCGCAACACGTGTCTGCTGTCTGATCTTGAATCTGCAATCCGAACAGACAATAAGGCCTGATGGCAACACACTCATACTCAGAGACAGAAGGTCTGAGAGATTCAGACGAGTTAAAAAAGCTTTCTGCTCTGATGAAAAAGGGCACCGTGTGACACATATTATAAACTCTGAATGCCCAAGGCAACAATAATAACAGAAAAGCATCTCGAGGGACTGAGCTTTGATTTTAAAGTGGAGGTTTAGATTACTTTTGAGAGAATATAAAAGACCTTGTCAGGTATTTTACAGTTTGTGACTTGCATAGTTTCGACTCAGTATTGATTTTTGTCCTCAAAATGCTTCAGTAGAACTTAGTATCCCCAACGAATGACATGCTATAGATTCAACATTCTCTTCCAATAAGTTAATTATCCTGTGATCCCTAAACGTTAAGTATGATTTGTTCAACTGATTGCAAGTTTTTGGCGCACTCTAATTATCCACTAAATATGCCAAGTTGCAAACAATTCCTGTAAAGATGTGATCACACCTTTCACGTTTCAAGTTCCGGTCTGACTGCAGCACAACACTCACCGGCGGTGCCAAGAGTCACATCCCAAGGAGAGCTGATGGGCTGCTGAGGTCCCATTGAGCCCCCCTCTTTGTCTGTGCCTTGAGCTCCTACTCCAGCTAGAGTGCTGACTCGTCCCTCCAACAGGTCGATCTGAAGCACAGACAAGACGGGCATGAACGTACGGATAAACATCAGGTGAAATCAGATTGAATTTAAAGACAAAGTTAGGGACTCTACCTTACGGATCAGGTGGTTTTCTGTGTCGGCCACGTATACAGCTTCCCCTTTAATGGCCACACCTTGAGGGGCGTTAAAGGAAGCTTCGGACAAGTCGCCATCTTGTCTTCCACTTTTTGGCCCTTGGACAGAAGTGATAATCCAATGAACATCATCGTCCCGTATGCGCTCTAATGCCTCACTTGTAGTTCATATCGAGTCCAGAAGTTAAATCTTTTTTTGAATTCATTATGCACAAAAGCTTCTGCCAAGTTTTAATCCTTCCTCACATATTCCAGTTAAAAAAAGAAACTCTTTCAGTAAACCCAAGAGTTGGATTACGGTATTTTTAATGTTCCCGGCCTAAACTTTTGGTCGAAAAAATAATATAATATGACGGATGATTTTATGATTATTAAATGGAAGGATACGTACAAGGCCAGCCCATTTACTGGAGCACTAACGGCCTGTCACTTCTGTTAGTGGCTTAATTATTTAAATTTATGAATGAGGCATTTTTAATCTAATGTGCTTCCTTCATGGAACACATTTCCTCAGGAAGATGTGAGACACAACAAAAACTATTTTTCTGTCCAAATAAATGCCATCTTTTTCATACTGTACTAGGGACGAGTGGGATCAACCTACAAAAATAATACAACATAATAATCCTGCATTTCTTCCCCTCATATCGTCCACAGGTCAGTGCCAGCTCCCAGCGTGTACTCGTCCCTGCTTTTGCCAACCTCTCTGTTGGTCGGTGGACAAAACGGTGTACCATGTAGCTGCTCTGAGGGTTGTTGAGGCAGGCGAGTAATCTAGAACAATCAATAACGCCTACATGTTGTTTTATTGAACAGATTCTATTCATCACAAACCTTATTACAAAACCAATACCTTATTTTTGATCCACAACTCACTTAAGTTAGCACATATAACAGAAAGATGTACGTCCTTTCTTTCAATGGGCACATTTTAGTATTTTACAAATTAAATATCCACTCCACCAACTCAGAAATGATGTCTTGAGGTCCCACCAAACACACCCAGACATCTATGCAATTTTAACCATATATGTTTCATACTTCTTACCTCCTATGACACGTAACAGCTGGCCAGCTGAGGAAACCACCAGAATTCGGTGATGTCCGGTGTCTGCTATGGCCAGTCTTTTCTTGCCGCTGTCCACGGCCACCTTCCCAGGGAAAGACAGGACACTGGGTGGCAGGGAGTCTCGGTACAGCTTGATCCCCACTGCGTGTGTCTTCAGAAGACCCTGCTCCCCGTAGTGACGGAGGGCGCTGGCAGTAAAAAGCATCAGCCTGTCGCGGTGGCCTTCGCCCACCAGGGAGAAGAGCAGGTTGCCACGTGGGCCCAGTAAGACCAGCGTGGGCCAGCAGGACACCTCCAGTTCATGCCAGAGGTGCGCCTCGCTGTCGTTCACCACCGGGTGGCAGATGTCATAGCGGAGCACGGCGCTGCGAACGTTGTCCAGGACCTTTGACGGGTCGGAGACGAGCATAGACAGATGAGTGAAGAACTGTGAATCTGTTGCTGAATGTAAGAGCATTCATTAATGAACTATAGTTGTAATAAAGTATTTCCCCATCCAATTTCCAAGCACTCAAGGGGACATCTTCAAAGTGCTTGTTTACCTGACCAAAAAGTCCCATGTACACTATCGCGTATGAAAGAAAGCATCAGCGAAATAAAAGAGAAGAGAGATTGACAGGATCACGAGGATTTTCTGGAGATCTAAGCATGTTTTCTGGTCTTAAACCAATAACAGTAATGCTTTTAGATGTGATAATTCTGATAGATATCGTCTGATATCTCATGCTGGTAAAACATTTGATTTTGCCTGGCGAAAGAGTGCTCTATGTTGTCTCCCATCATACTCAAAATGACACATAAATGAGTAAATGCCGCACAAGCAGACCAGCCAACTCAAAACAATAAATGCTGATAAACAATGAAAATCACTTACCTTTTCATTGGGGAATTTAGCTGAGTGCACACCAACAACAACCAATCCATCTGAGAGGGAGATTAAACAGATAGAGACACAGAGTCAAAAACAACACAGTACAGTCAGTGGTTTGACGCGCTCACAATCAAAACTGGCCATTTCCAAATGTATAGGACATATCACGAAGCTTCATTCCCTCAAAAAAAAAAGCACAAAGCCTGTCAGTTAGTGTGTTTGTGACAGCAACTTAAAGATACACAAAGGTTCAAACCTGTCACAAAGACACAAACCTCCAACGCACAGATGTGTGTAATTAAGAGAATTGGGGAGAGGGAGGGAAACGGATGTGATTCTAAACTTTGTTATTAAGTCAGTGACCCTCCAGTATTATATATAACGTAGGTCTCAGCGAGATTCCTAGAAATGTTTCGGCGCCTCAAGGCTGTACATGTTTATCTCAATGAGTTCAGTCATCAAAGACTAGTAACTCTATCTGTATTGAACGGAGAATGACAGGGATTGGTTGGAGTGTGTGGCTTGTGACAAGGATGAATGTTATGCAACTGAACGGCTTTATGAGGCTCTTATGAACACACTTTTTTTGGTACAAAAATGTGTACAGAGGTGGTCTTCCAAAACAGATGTCCCGATAAGTTTCCTTCCGGTTTCCTAATTAGTGTGGGACTCTCTATTGAAACACTTTTGTACTCATGTCATCCTGAGGCACAGTCTCAAATGCAGTACATGCTCATATGCACTGTGGTCCTCAAATGGGCAAATAAAATGCATAATTCAGTTGTGAAAAACTATTTGAAATAAGTTCATCTTCATAATTAACAGGCATACAATATATTGTTTGTTGTCACACAAAACAGTTTTTTTTAAAATTGTAATTCAGATTTCACTTCCAATGACAATGAGGCAGAGAGAACTTCTCCATCCTCCTTAAATAGACTCAATTGGAGATTTCTTCTCCATTTAACATCACATCATCGAGCCGCCCTCGACAGACGTAAACGCAAACAAATCCAAACCTTCAAACTCACACCCTCTGCGGTGGATTTCATCACCCATGGCCCCCGCCAAGCAGTATAGTAGCAGCACAGATTGCAGTGACGATGAGTGGGAGGGGTGGGGGGGAGACTGTGGGAGTGACTGGACAGGGTGGCTCCCACACCTCACTGACCAGAGCAGCAAACAGAATGTACTCATAGCAGTGCCAAAGATAAGGCGAGGCCGATAATGTGCGGTGGCACTGCAGTGTGTGTGTGTGTGTGTGTGTGTGTGTGCGTGCTCCGGGTCCCGCCCGGCTCACAACTGAATTTCAAGCTGCACGGCTTCGTCAGATGATCCCTCGAAGGGCCAGAAGGATGACAAGAGTCAGTCGGATGTGGTTATGCTGTACATGGAGTGGCTATAAAAATAGCCACACAGCTAACTGTAATTATGGGACCTGTCCACTGCAGCGTGGAAATATGTTTGGTTACTTTCTCTTCACATCGGAGATAAGGGCCCTCATGCACTCGGGCAAGAAGAGGAGAGAAGTCGAGCTGATGCACGACAGCTTCTCCGCCCCCAGTGAACTTACACATGTTCCCGTGACGCTGTACGACGCATGATAGAACTCGTACTTTTCACCGCCAACTGACGCTGATTTAAGTGACATTTGTTTTTGTTACCAGATTTTGTGTGGTTCCTTTTGGAGCCACAAAAGACGTCATACCTTTAGAAACACACCGATGAGACACACTGTTGCACTGATCACCATGAACATGGATACTGTAGTCTATTTTGAGTCAATCCCACGCACACACACACACACACACACTGTCTTTGTGTCGAAAATATTCACTGGAGCACCAGATGTCTATTAATCCGTGGCTGAAAATAGTCCCTGATTCTGCTTAATTTGAATAGTGGGAGGATGATAAGTAGTCTACTTGGGGTGCATTGTCCTATATTCCCACATCATAAAAGGTTAATTTCTATGTAAAATGTAATATTTTTTACAGTAAATAAGCTCAACAAAAGTGTGAGACATGGCATTGTTACCATACACCTCCACCCCTTTAGGATCAAGACACCCATGTCTACTGCTGCTTACCTTTGGCAGAGTGCTTCTTCTCTAGATGGTGCAGGTCAGGCAGGATGTGCATGCAGTTGATGCAGCAGTAAGTAAAGAAGTCCAGCAGCACCACTTTACCAGACAGCTCCTTGTTCAAAGACAGAGGCCCCTCCGTGTTCAGCCATTCCAAGCCTGGAGCAAACCACAGAGTGGAAAATGATGCGGTCGTCTCATTAATCATTTTTTTAAGTCACAGCACAGGCAAACGCTTCACACTGCTTATCACTGTACTGGTATATCTGTCTGCTCCGATTGCATTTATGTCATATGGAAAACAAGTTGATGGATCAAAGCACGGACTTGGAAGTGCTCGAAGCGTCAGAGGTGTTGTGTAGCTATTAAGCGGCCAAAAATATGAATTTCTGTAGATCTAGATTGTGTCTGATAAGGTTTTTTTTACACTTACCTCGCATGCACTCTCGATTGTCTGATAACGTTTGTCACACTCCACTCACAAGCTTGGATTAATGCATTTACTTTTGTATTTTAAAACACCAAAATCCAGCCTGATGTACCTGGAAATCATACTCTACCCTCCACATTAACTTGTTAAGCCTTTTGGAAAGTCATTGTTTTACTTGTGCTGCTGCTTAACTTTACAATGTCTCAATAGAAAGAACATTTCTTAATCACAGTAGCACTTGACCTGCTTAAACAAAGGGTTAAAAAAAGGGTTACCCCTTTAAGAATGATGCAAGCACAGATCAAGTAGGAATAAGAATAATTGGTTCTGATTTCAAAGTCTCAACACATCTCATCTCACAAATCCTTTCTTATTTGTGTGGTCTAAAACTTGGCTGGTATTCATTTAAAGTCCACATGAGGAGGAGATTATGGCATCAAGGAAAAATGTAGATAATAGTTACAAATGGCAAATGTCTCTTTGACGATGCGAAAGGAAAGATGTTGGATACATTCACGCACAATACTATTATGAATGGGTCAAATACACAGTCACAAAGAAAACGTTATGAAGTGTTTTGACCACTTGTCGAATTAATCCCCCAAAAAAGACTTTCAATACACTTTCTCTTATCCAGGTAAGCAACACCTTTTTGCTGTCGTGCCCCCTGTCAAACCTCAAAACTATAAATCCCAAATTGGCAAAATATAGAGACAAACATTTAAAACTTGTGTTTGTTTTGCAGTTTAAAAATGAGCTATGAACTGTTAAGATCCCGTACAGCCATGTTAATTCTCCCGTTTGATGTTCTGCGGTAGATCCCCATCTACTGGTGTGGTGTGACATTGCCAACACGCCGCAAACCTCAACAGAGGAACTAACTGCAGGGTTGACACCAGAAGTATTTGATGTTTTTTCTAATCCTGGCAGCAGCATGAAGGTTATACAGTGAAGCATGTTCAATAAAGCCCAGAGGAGGACAAATACAAAAGCAGAGAAAAGGAAAGGAAACATAACATAACGCATTGCTATATGTAGATTTGAGGTTTCCTGATGATGCCATACTTATTGTTATAAAACAGAAACTCGAGTGAAGGCATACATTAGACACATTGACTGCTACAAGCTCTTGCACAGCTGATATATTTGCAAAAAAACACACCACAGGAAGCATTGCACTTAAAAACAAAAAGTTGAACCTACAAAGCAGTTGTTATTATGGTTTGGGATTAGTTTGTGTTGCTGTTCTCTGGCTGACTGTGTCACCAGTCAATGCCTTTGTGAACAGTCAGCTGTTTTGGGAGCAGATGTGAGAGTAAACTCTGACCAAACCGTTTTCAAACCGTATGAAGAAGTCGGGTCCTGTAATGGCATGTCCGCAAACTCAAGTCAAACTGTAGAGCAACTATGAGTTGTAACGTGGTCTAACCTGTCTGGAAATCGGGTATCTTCAGATCCTCTCTGTGGTCTAGTTTGTTCAAATACTCTTTGACAAGATCTTCTTTCTCTTGTTCAGTCGTGGCCTCATCTAGGGCGCAATCCAGCTCACTTTGGATAGGAAATAAGGTAGAGAGGCTGCACTGGGACGCCATGTTTCCAGCGACAACAACCAGCCTCTGCTAGGTAAACTCACACCGAAGATTCAGACCGTTGGTTTCGTCACAACAGTAAAAATAAAATAATATTATTATTATTTAGAAGGCTTTTTATCTGAATTGTAATTTACATTTAACTGAATGACTTTTCATTGAAAATACTTTTTACTCGTTTTTTTTTTTTAAAGACCAAATGCTTTGTTTTGTGAAATATGTCGAATGTGCTGTTCTGTGTCTCCAGTTGTTTCTACTACATTCATTGTTGTCCTGTGGCGGTAAGCCCTAACTTGTTATCGCGAACCACACCGCATGTAGCTACAGCTACACACGCTCAATATCGTAATTACTAATCATGGGGAAACTATTTTTTTGCAACGGAAAGTATCCCCGCAGTTGTACGTAATCTACAGTAGCCGTTAATGTACTGTAACGTTTATTAATTTCGGCAACCGCGGGATGTTAGCAAACACTATTACTTTTGGTACCGTTACCGCTTTCTTTTGCTCCAAATGTCACAGAAGGACGACTCTGAAAATGACATTTGGGAATATAAACCTCTCGAGAAGAAAAAGAAGAGACACGAACCACCCGCTGTGACTAAAAGAAGATGTACTGTGAGAAAAACCTCCAAGAGAGACGCTTCTGTCCCGGTCAAGTCACCTGATATTCCCTCAAAGTCATCATCTACTTGTGATACAGTGCAACCAGACAATGCTGCTGAGGGACCTTCCTCTGGAGACCTTTGCCCCATGTGTCAGATGCCCTTTTCCATTTTGGTGGTACAGACTCAAAGATGGCATGTTGCTGAATGTCTTGACACCTCCAGGGACTCGTGCAAAGGTACAGACATCCATACTTCTTCATATATACTTTATGTAAACACACGAGCCCTCATTTGCACACCTGTCATGTATTCAGGTGGACACATGGTGTCACTGTCAATCAAGGAAATTATAAATATTTGCAGAGTTGGTCGTGTGAGGCTTAAAACATTGACAGTGTAGCTCAAAATCCATTAAACTTTGTTTGAATGACCGTGAACGGTGGACTTTGGCTGATGTGAGGCATCCATATTTGTTTGCCTTTCAGGCATTATCAAAAATAATGAAATTGAGTACTCGGTCATGATTACAACCTAGATGTTGAGAACATTATTTACAAGCCTGAAACTTGTCATTGGAGTAATGACATGAACATGGCATCAGATTCTCCCTCATTGGTAAATGCGCATATCTTTCCTGCACACAACATCTAACAAGCCCGATTAAAGAACATCTTTACCATGTAATCTGAACCTCAAAGTCTTCGAATGTCTGTATTTTGAATGTAGACTGTGCTTTTGAATAATTATCTTTTTGTACAATGCTGACGAGCCTAATTTCTACATGTTTTATCTGTTCGCACAGAATGTCCAAATGGCCTTCAGTGCTTCTCCGCCATTCCAACCCATTATAAGAAATTCAACCACACCCTCCTGGCCCATAGTCGAGCAAACAGTGACACAGCCCTCCGCAGTCTGTCCCAGCAGGCAGAAACACTCAGTTGTGCCCCAGGACTGATAAACAGTGAGGTGGACGGCTCTATTTTAGAGACGTCACAGGGAAGTGCTCTCAGTCTTTCTGCCTTATCCAATCGTAGCGTCTCCCCTCCCCGTAATCACATTGGAACGCCTCCATCTAAACTTACAAATGGACTTCTGCTACTGTGCTCACCTGGCCCAGAGGATTTTAAGAAAAAGAAAGGCTGGTCGCCCTCCACTAAAGGCCAAACGTCTATCAGTTCTTCCCAAGAAAGTAGAACAGAGCTTTCATCCACTCCTGTCAAGGCAGAGAGTGGAAGACAAGCTTGTGAAGGTTTCCCCAAAAGTGAATCTGTGAACGATGATGCGATATCCTACTCTCCTCTTTCTGAATTCCCTGCGGAGACTGAGGTCAGTAATAGTGAATGTCGCAAAGCACTTTCTAAGAAAGATGCGTTTGAAAATGTGGCTGAAAACTCGACGGTGCTGTTGAGTGACGGTTTCTCGAGTGACGATGAGATCCTCACTGACTTTATAGATAATTTGGAAACTAATAATGTGCAGGTGAAGGAGCCGGCGTCCTCAAACACCCAGCTGCATTCAGTTACCACTAATCAGCCAGCTGCCTCCACAGTTGCTGAAAACCGAGTTGGTGAAGAAGAAGCTCGCGGTGAATCTACCAGTGCCATCGGTCCACGTAAACGCAGCATTCGGTCTCCTCAAAGTATTGTGTTAGAGCGCCTGAGAGAAACTCTTTTAAGCTCAGATAGCCTGCCTTTAAAGAACTCGAATGACGGCAGTATTCCAGGGCCTTCATCACAAGCCTCCATTGTCCAGAGATCTCAAACAACCATGTCGCCACAGAAGGTTCAGATCAAGACGGGTCAGGCCGCCTGTCTGAAGCAGACGGACATTGGGGTGTTTTTTGGCCTCAAACCCCTCAAGGAGAAGGAGAAAGTGTCTGAGAGTGGACCAAATGAACTCAACACTGTTCCAGTACAGAGGAGAGAGAGGCAAAGAAAAAGTGGGGCTGACACAACCGCTGATTCCTCACAGGGCGCAGTGACTGGAGATAATAGTAATGCAGGGAAAGGTAGGACCAGAGGATGGAGAGGAGGAGGAGGAAGATGGAACAGAGGGAGCACCGCTGGAGAAGTGGAGTCATCACGTTGTCCTTTCTACAAGAAGATTCCAGGTCAGCGAGGGACTATACCTCATTTATCGCTGCATACATTTGAATTATTTTGTGTTTTGTTATCTAAAATTATGCTACATTGTATTTTTCTCAGGCACAAAGTTTGTCATAGATGCCTTTCACTATGGAGAGGTCCAGGGCATCACTGCCTACTTCCTAACACATTTCCACTCAGACCACTACGGAGGTTTGACCACGAAGTCCACATTTCCCATCTACTGTAACAGAGTAAGTCAGGCATTGGTTGTCTTATGTTGAGCTGTGCATCAAATAGCCATAAAGTAAATTACTTTACTATATTATTTTTACTTTATTACTTTCTCTATACTGTGGCAGTTTTTATATGAAACAGTTATGATTCCATTTAAGTCCACCGCTGAAACGGCATCACACACAAACCCAATATTTTTATACTTCATACAGAGAAAGTCTGTTTTGTGTCGTTAATAAATGGCAGGTCTCTCCTGCAGAAGCCTTTTTGTCCTCGAATACGTTGGAAGAAATTCATTCACAAAGCTTCTTTTTTTTAAAAAATGCATTCCATTAAAAAGCTTCCTCGATGCTCTCTTCCATAGAGTAAATGCCTGATCCATTTCTTATCTCACTGCACTGCATGGACTCAGAAATGGAAAACGAGCTTGCAGTTTTGAATACCAATCAGCCAGTGACTCTGACCATATTGGAGTTGATTGAAATTTAAAGACTTTTTGTTTTTATACACCGTTTTGGATAAAAACACTTCACATCCAGGACATTCAGTTTTTTTCTGGGTCTGTTTGTCTTTCCATTTATAACTTTATAACTTTTATTTGTTGTCACTGTGCAAATCCAGTTGTGGTGCATCAATTAAGCAACAGACTGAATGAATTGAGGTGTGTAGCAAAACAAGTAAAGATTTTTAATTCAGACTTTAAACTTCTGTCTCGTTCAAACTAGAAATGTAATTTGTTTACAGTATGATACTTATGGCATTGCTGTTGTTTTAGTTATCTTACTGGGGTATTTAGGAATGTACCTCTGAAACTAATGAATACCCCAATAGATGGTATCCAGAATAAAAGGCATCGGGGAAAGAAGCTGGATGTCAATTCTCCCGTCAAATGGGTCATGATTGATCAGTGTGTGCTATCTTGGGATTTTGTTTATTTGGGAGGTCGCATAAACTCAACTTGGACGCTAGGTGGGTCATAGCCCAGAAAAATCCAATTTAGCATTCAGGTTTTTCTAACTTTTGTGGGCGTCGTCGAGTCACTGCATGCGAGTAAACCACACAGATTCACGTTGACTGACGGCTGCCTCGCCTGCTCAGATTACAGGGAACCTGGTGAAGAGCAAACTGCGGGTGGCTGAGCAGTATGTCCACATCCTCCCCATGAACGCCCGGGTCACCGTCGAGGGAATCGCCGTCATCCTGCTGGAAGCCAACCAGTGAGTCATCAACCTGACGCCACCATCGGCCACTGACACCGATCCCAAAGTCAGACAGCTCTAAACCAACTGCCTACATAGTTTCACTGAGGAATACTGATATTCGTTATTTAGGGGAACCGATGTTTTCTGAAAGTTTACAGCATTATTTTTTTAATTCTAACCTAATTATACCAACTGATGTGAGCCAGTCACTACTAGTATACCTGCGTTACTGACCACACTTTCCTTGACAGTTAAAGCTTCTTGGAAGATGCTTATGCTACTTCATCACACAGTTTGTATCTCCTTTAATTTTCTGTCTGCTCTCTCAGTTGTCCAGGAGCCGCCATGCTGCTCTTCTTCCTGCCCGATGGACAGACAGTCCTCCACACCGGAGACTTCAGAGCCGATCCCTCAATGGAGACCTACCCTGAATTACTCGGATGCAGGGTGCAGACGCTCTACTTGGACACCACGTTAGTCCCCGTCTGTCTACATTGAGTAAACCAGTGGGGCCACTGAATGGTTTCATTGTGCTGCTCTCAGCTCTGTATATGTGACCATTCTGGTTGGTTGTATGGATCAATATTACCTAAAACACGCACACGTTGTTCTCAGTTCATGGCCTTGATCCTCTCAAGCAAGGAACTCCGTAAAAGTGACGCAGAAGCCGGAATATGCGATTTTTGAATGTAAGCTCTTGTATTTGTTTAGCTACTGCAGCCCTGAGTACACCTTCCCCAGACAGCAAGAGGCCATCAACTTTGCGGTCAACACAGCCTTTGAGCGGGTGACGCTCAACCCACGAACACTTGTGGTGTGTGGATCCTACTCCGTGGGAAAAGAGAAGGTCTTTCTGGGTGAGTGTTTAGTCGAAATTGTACTCGGAATTGTGAGGGAAATTCTGAAAGCATGTTGTTTTTATCTTTTGTTGCTGCTTGTGCCTCCTAAAATGTTATCATTAAGTTTTTAAGGAATTTGAAAGATGCCTCATCTAACGACATATTTGGCGTTCTTAAACGTTTTCATAAATCAAGGAGCATGTAATCTTTATAGTTCATTTATCCATCCTTCCTTCCATGTTCCTTACTAAATACCAAAGACGTTCATTCATCTAGCTCCCTGAGACATAAGAACTAGGAGAGCACCCAGAAGGAATAAACTAAAAGGAAAACACACACACACACGTCCTGACAGAGGCCCTGGGGCCCATTATTCAACATCAGTCTGCTGATTTGACAGGTTAATGATGAATGAAATGTTTTCTCATGACTTATAATATTACTGAAAATGACATGGTAATTTATTCATTTAATTCTCGTGATATTTCTGCGACGTGTCAGAAAGTATGTCCTTACCACCAGCACAAACTGTTGGATACAAACTAAATGTGTTCCTAATAGTAATACAAGTGTTTTTTTTCTTGTTTTGGAGAAAGTAAACTTTATCCTGAAATATAATATACACATTGTTGGTGCGGTGCTCTTAACTGCACGTACACACGAAGTCTTACAATGAAAAGGCTGAATAGCCCACATTCCTTGTTTTTACGCGGACCTTGTTCTGCTTCATTCGTAGCTCTGGCAGAGGTCCTGGGCTCTAAAGTGTGTCTCTCTCGAGACAAACACAACACCATGTGCTGTCTAGAGTCGGAGCAAGTCAGGCAATGTATCACCACCGACTGGAAGGCTGCCCAGGTCCATGTGCTGCCCATGATGCAGCTCTCCTTCAAAGTAGGTGCAGCAGTCTCATTGTTAAGAAACAAAGTACACCAGTGATTAGAGTAAAACCACGAGCAGACGTATGTCGTCAGACCATGTCCCCCCAGGGCGTTTCTATATTTATTCACTGCATATAAGTTCATGTATTTGGGTTTGACGGTTTCATTTAGTGATACACTACTTAGTGAGACGAAGGGGAATAGAAGTAATGTAGTAATACACTATTTCTCAAATGGTCTGTAGACATTTTTTGTAAATGTTTCTCTTGTTTAGCCAAATGTCAAACTGTCTACGGACAGTTTATTTATTCTGCTGATGGTCTATTTCCGATGCAAATATCAAGACCAGCAGTTGGAATAATTAGGAAATGCTAATTATGATGACTAAGCACATCATCTTTCTAAAAGGGCTGAAGCGTTTCAATTTGCCATATGTACAGCCACAGATAAGTCCCAGAGTTGGTATAATTCAAGCATCACTAAGCACACAAAGGCTGACTCGGGGGAAAATATGTGCAGTTTGTGTTTGCATTGGGAGCCTTGAGTTGAGAGCTACTACAACTTGGAGTCACCTTGGACTAAATTGACAGATAGAACTCTATAAAACCATTTTCAATTAAATGTTTTCATCGTACACAAGTTTTGTATATCAGCTGGCAAACAAGAGTGATTCAAAAAACTTCATGTTTGTAGGTTAGATATTCAAAAACACAACGGAGGATGATGCTTCCCAGCGAATATATATATATATACTGTATGTTTTAACATCTGTTCCTGGTAGCAACAGTCACATTTCACTTCATCGGCATTTGAATATGAAACTCTCACTTCCATTTGTCCCCCGGTCGCCCTCGTCCTGTCTCCAGAAACTGCAGGAATACCTGGCACGCTTCTCGGGGCGATATGATCAGCTGCTCGCCTTCAAGCCCACAGGCTGGACCTTCAGCCAGCAGGTGGAATCAGTGGAAGATATTCAGCCTCAGATCAGTGGCAACATCTCTATCTATGGTACATCCTTCAGCACGGTTATAATCAGAGGAAGTAACACACGTATATTCATAGAGTATCAACGGAGAAACACAGAATATTCCTTTATAAATCCTAAAAAGATGCTGATGAATCACAGATGTTTCATTATTCAATCCATCTCTTTGCAGCATAGAGTAAGACTCACAAGAGCAGCATTTCTCTCCTGCCAAAAAACCTGAATGTTCATCACATCTTTGTATTTAACCTACAGCTCCCTCTGTGGGCAAAGACAGGAGGAGAGGGGAAAAGGGAGACTGAGAGACTGTTAGAGCCCTCTCTCTCCGTCTTGTGTTGATCTCCTCTTTCTTGCTGTTCCTGCTACTACTGCTCCTCATATTAGTCTCTACATGTGGGAGGATTGACTGCATAGTTTCAGCTAGAGCTGAATTATTATTGTCATTATTTTTATCCCGACCTACACTTGAAATAACCCTCTGAGGAAGAACTAAATATGAGTTATCTAAGATTTTTAATGTTTCAAAAGCACATTTTTGTTTGGGGACATGATGGCGGCAACCCTTCTGTTTTCTCGACAGGCATCCCGTACAGCGAACACAGCAGCTTTCTGGAGTTGAAGCGTTTTGTCCAGTGGCTTCAGCCCCTGAAGATCATCCCGACAGTGAACAACGGCAGCTGGGCTAGCAGGAAGGCTATGGAGAAGTGCTTTCGTGAGTGGCTCATGGAAACTAAAACTAAACCGTAGCTTATTTACAGGTCAACTTCGCAGGTGAACCCAAAATTGCCTCTGCTGCTCGTTTGGTAATGAGAGCAAAACCAATTAAATCTCAATACTGTATGACCATGTGAAACAAATATAATATATATATATATTTTAAAAGTTGCCTCAGAACACTGAGCCCATGGCACTAGCTTTTAAATGC